>NW_010140386.1:0-64417 GCF_000699245.1 Pterocles gutturalis | reverse complement strand
CAAAGCAAAACTTTTTTGTGTGTGGGATGGGGGGGGGGGGGGGGGGGAGGAAGAGGTTTCTAGAATAAGCCCTGGGTGAAAGATTGCGAGACCCATGCAACTGTCTTTGCAAGCTGTGCTGCTGTTGCACGTTGACAAAGGAGTGCTCCTCAAGCCTCTACGTTTTCCTTCCTTAAGAGAGAAGAAACAAATAGGTCAGTTGTGTCAAATTCATCTCTGGCATAACCCCAGTTCACATCAGGAATGGATTTTGCCTTTATTTATGATTTGGGTCTTACTCTAAACTTAATAGTGAAATATAGCTCAGCATACAGCCCTTTGAGGGAATTCTGATTTAGAAAAGTACTGAAATATGCATGCAAGTCAATGAAGTGCTTCTCTAGCAGGGACCTTATGAGATGCCTGCTCAGAATTAAAATTCCAGAGATTTTCCCTGCTGAATCCTAGACCTCACTCCATTGCCAAGCCATATCTTGTCTGTCTGTTTTCACCTGCAGTGGAGATGACTTCTGAGAATGCCAAAGGTAATTTTTTTTTTTTTTAAATTATCAATAGGATAGTGGTAGTTTCCAGTATTTTCTTCCTCTGAGTAATAAAGCAGTCTAAATAGATTTAAGGCATGTAAACGTCTAATGCATTATAAGGCATGTAAAGTGATGGAATCAGATTTGAAAGGATATTTGTGCATCTAATGCTGCAGACAGATCTGAATATGCATTAGGAATGGGTATCTAGTTGTGTCTTTGACTTTCCTAGTGTGGGAAGAGAAAAGAAAAAACCCCAACACACGAGTTTCAGAAAATTTCCTGAGTCTTTATCACACCAGTTTGTAATATACACAACATATGGACTGTAAATAGAGGGAGCACATAAATCTGGAAGAAAATGTTTCATACATTATAAAAACTGCTGGCCACACCTTGTTAGAATAATGTTGCCTAATGGATTAACCTGGAGCATGTGATAAATCTTTTCAATAAGATGAAAGCAAACCACTTTTGTGTGCTTGTTCCAACATGCTGCTTCTCATCTGGATTTTTTTGGTTTTTAGTAGAGATGGCATGACAAAAGAATACTGAGTAAGACAAACCTAGAATGAAAAGAATGTGACAGCTAATTAAATTATCAATTATTTTAATATTATTATTCTTTTAATACCATCCAGCCAACTTTCTGACACATGTGTGATCTCTCAGCCAGCAGGATGCTGGGCATCTGACATGTGTGTGATCTCCGAGCCAGTGGGCACATCAGCCCCTGCCTCACCCAGGCCCAGCTTGCCAACGCACCGGCAGCAGTTGCTGCAGCAATGCTGTACTCCTCTGCTCAAGCAGCCCAGAAGGCACCTCGGCTGTTGGCTCATCCTGCCAGTTCCCTCTTTGGTGTAGAGGATGGAGGTGGCTGGACAGTGAAGGGTGCTGGCGGGAGCGCAGCACAGCATGCATTTAATATAGCCAATATATTCCATTGATTTAGTTACTGTAATGTAGCCAGCTGGCATTAAAGGGAAATTGTAATCCTCTGAGGTGACAGACGGTTCAGTATGATATGCTACTTATGTTTTACACTTTCTTTTTTTTTTTCCTATGAATAATACATTCCCAAAACTCACAGATAGACTCAACAGGCAAGTTCAAAGGGGAAAAAGAGGTATCAGTGCAAGAGACAGGAAGCTGAACTCCCGGAGTTCAAAAGAGTACACTCATCTGACAAGAAAAGAGGCAAAATAGATGTTTTCAGTGTTCCGTATAGGAAAGTTTAAGTATTGCAAGGAAGACCCACAACAAATTACTTGTATTTCATTAAGTGATCAACCAGAAGAGATTAGACATTTACTTGGTCTAAATTGCTTGCAGTGGCCACTTCTAGCGATTAATTTACCTTGATTTAAGCCAAGGGATCTTATGTCGTCTGTTAAACTTGCTAAATTCCCAATTTCACAAACTGTCAGCTTTGCCTCTACTGTTGCCTTTTGCCTCTCTGAAACACAGCAACATAGACAGGCAGGCAGAAGGGCAAGCCCAGCTCCCGAAAAGGGAACAGGTGAAAAATGGTCTTGATCCTCTTCATGTAGCTGTACCAACTATTGGAGCTGCTGCAGAAGTGACAGTTATGGATGTAGGCATCCCTTACATTGCACATCCAGCAGTCAGGTAGCTTGGACCCGCTGGACCAGGATGCTCTTGCTCACACTGAGTAATAGCAGGCGTGAGTCAGGGCACCGGCACCTCAAGCTCTGAGAGCAAAGAGCTGGGTCTTCCTGTGTGCTTGTGCCGGGCGCTGCACTGCAGGGGCCTGACCTTTGCTGGGCTCTGTCATGTACTCTATGTATCTGCTGTCAGTTGGTTTTGGAATTATTTCTGTTTTCAGTAGCTTAAATTAACATTAATGGCAATTGAGAAGAGTCTCCTTCCTGTGTGATATTTCCGCCATGGCTGAGGTGTTTTGCTTGTGAGCTCTGCTGCCCCGGGACCCGGGTGGCCTCGCTCCTTTCCTGCTTGTTTGTCAAGGCCTGGCTCTGGCAGGGCTCACCGCCCTTTTTCCTACAGGGGTTTGGCAATGTCTAGACTGACTTCTGTGGCCAGCTGAGGTGGTGAGGCCGTTTGCCACCTCTCCCTTCATCCCAGGCAAGGGGGTAGATGTTCCAGCGGGCGCTTCCGTCCCGGTTTCCCCAACCCAAGTTGCGTCACAGACCCTTGCAGGGATGGAAAAGGGTGGTTGCATTTATGGGAGGAAGGGGTTTTGTGCAAGTGGGGTGAGCTCTGTCCTCTCTTACTCTTCCCTAAATTTTAAATACCTTTGTTTGAAACCTTTCACGCCGCTCACAGTGAGACTCCAGCCAAACGTGTGGCCATGGAGGAGCACGTGCCTGCTTAAGTGTGAAGTGCCTCAAAATGCTAGGCACCAAATAATTTCAGATGGGGAGATGTTCAACTGTTACTTCTCTCTTTTTAGACTGCTGTGGTTTGGTTTTAACTGTGGCTCTTTCCACTTGCCATTTGGATGTGCGTTTTGTTCCTCTGCATGTTCGGTTGCTGAAATCTCATGTTTGAGCAACTTTTTCTGTGGGTCTGCGCATGATGGAAAGACTGTTGCAGCCTTTGCACTGATGCTCTGGCAAGTTTAGGGACCTCATTCTCTTTTTTGCTGTTTTAGTTCTCAGGAGTGGCCGGAGAGCCAAGGAGCTCTCTGCAAAATGCAGACATAAGGAGATGTGATTCGCAACTTGGGAAGTGTGTTGTATCCTAAGGATCCCATACAGTAACACACCGGCTGGGTTCGGTTCTGCTGCTGTTCATTCAAATCCAGGGAAATGCTACGGTTAAGCAGCTGACTAGACATGTAGCACATGTTACACTGATGGTGTCTGTTGTTGCTGGTAGTGAGAGTCTCCTAGGTAAGTGTTACTGCCCTCTGTCCGATCCCTCTCCTAGCTAGCTGCATGGTGGGAGTTTGGCTGGTAATCAGTGAAGCCCCCTGAGGGCACAAGGGTTGGCAAATGAATTTTCTCTGATGGTGGTACCACTGCCTCTTGACCAGAGTGGCCTGGCAATGCTGCAGGTCTGGTATCTCCAACAACAACCCTCCCTTGTTTCCCTGGGCTTTATTTTCCTGAATGCTGTAGAAGCCATCAAATACTGTGCCTCGCTTCCTGCCCAAAAAGCTGCTTCTTACCCTTCCCCTAGCTGGGTGGTGGGTGTTGCTGTGCCTGTTCTCTGCTGCTGCTGTGGGGTGATTCAGTGCCCTGTGTTTTCGTTGACCCCCCACACTGTGAGAGACAGGGGTCACGTCTGTGTGAGAGCTGGCAGCAGATGCCCTTGGAAGAGCTGGCTCACGCATGTGGGCTCCCAGCCAGGCTGGTGCGTGGCAGGGACGGGCCTGTGACCGCACAGCCCTGCTCCTGGCCTGCCGCGCATCTGGCCTGTGTTTTGGGTGCTCTGTTTTCTACTATTTCAGCCCCTTTACTCCACAGGGGTGCTGTTATGTTTATTGTGAATAAAGGGTGGTCGCTGAAATCAGATATAAGGGCTAAAGGAGTTGAAGTACCCCTTTAGCACAGCCTACAGTAGCCAGGGAACGTGGTATGATCTCAGACCGCGTTGACACTGCAGCAGCCCCAGCCATGCTTCTGGGAGGTTTCATGTTCTTCACAGCATAACAAAGTATTTTGTCAACTTAAACAAGTGTGAAATGGGCCTAATTCCCCATCCGGTAGTAAAACAGCTTTTCAAAGACCTTTTTATTGTTAGCTTCATACAAAGCTGTCTTCGTGTGACTGAGAATTTGACTTAACAGCTTTATATGATGCCCTGAAGAATGAAATTCACTTCTGCAGGACAAACTAAAATGCTCCTTTGTGTAAAGGCTGGTCAGGGCTGAGGAGCGGGGTGGGCGGTAGGGAAGGTGCCATCAGTACGAACCCACGGCTACAGATTGCTGCTAGGGGCTCCTTGTGCATTTGCAGTCCTAAAAACTTGGAAGAGAAGCTTCAAATAGGGTAGTTGCACATTATGCTAACGGTGGTGCTCGTTTGTATGTTGTAACAGTGGTTGACAAAGAGGTGGAGGAAACTCCACAACAATACTTAAGAGAAAATGTGTGTGCAGCAAGTGCCTCTGGGCAGCTGTAGCCAGAAAGGTCAGGCTAAGGATTCGTGGGTGGTGCTGGAGTGATTTGATTCCTCCACAGGAACGCCTCAAACACCTTGAAAGGGGAATAGGACCTGACTATGACTTGGGAGATGGAGGACTCAAATACATGCTGCGATCCTGAGGAAGGAAAATCTAGGCTGAACTCACTCGGACACACAGAGCTAAGAGCATGCTGCACTGTCAATAATTAGCTGTGGAGAGGGGCATGCAAAGCACTGCTGGTGGGGATGATGGCCCAGAAACCTCCAGGTATGAGGCGTATTGACTGTAACATATCTCAAGAGTTTCCTTGGCAGGGAGAAAGCTCGAAGTGGCCTTTCTGGATTTACAGCTGCATTAGGAGGCTCTGCATGCTGCTGTGACACTGTCGTATGAGCTTAACTACCTTACCATGAGTACAGAAAAGTATCTTTCCGGGGCTCCTGTAAAATAACCTTAGTTCCAAAACCTGTGGTATATTACTGTGAACTGTCTTGGCCTCTTGTTGTGAACTTGTGGCACAAAGGAGTATTTTCAAGGAAGCATATGGCCAAAGTTTCAATCTCTTTTCTAGTGCTGGTTTAACCGATCATCACGTTGAAACCAGCCTGTAACTCCCCTTTTGGGGGTGTGATGTTCCTGCAGCTTCCGAGTGTTATCAGATCGATTTCAATGTAAGCTTAGTGTCTGAGTAAAGTTTTCGGGGTTAGTTTCCTGCAGACATTCACAGCAAGCCTGTAGGTAAGCTGCAGGAGGGAGAGGTTGGCTGCTGTGGCGGTCGTTCATGACCACGAAAGCTCCAACACCCCTGAATTTCAAGTGGGGCTGGGAGGCAGTCCATTAGAGGTAGGTGTACATGCGGATCAGTGTGTGGCTTGCATGTTTTTGTTGCTCTGGGCAATGTCTGTTGACTGAGGGCACAAGAGCCCCAGGTGTCAGGTGTTGTACATCTGATGAAGAGATTCACTCGTGGAAAAAGACTCAGCAAAATATTACTCTTGTACTTCTCAAGTGCTGCCTGGGATGCGTTGCAGGCTCAAGTAGGATTATTTTAAGAGAGGTGGTCAAAGAGCATTGCTATAAATTCACAGTCCAACAGTCCCAAACAATAATTCTGCTCTGTACAAACTTCTACCTATTCAGTTTGGCCCCAAGTTGTCCAGAAAACAAACTTTTCACTAGGATTCTTCCTGTGAATATACTGAACACAAGTCTAGGTTTTTTCCTCCTCTTCTGTGCTTATTAGATAAATAGGAAGGGAACCTCTTTTTATGCTCCTTTTCCTTCTGAAAGGCCCCTAAAATGAATGCCCATTGACTCACAAAATGAAAATATTGGACAAAAGGAATATCCATTGGTTACTGAATGGTGCTGAAGTGCTTTTGCTCTAGTTCCCATGTTGCTTTCCCTCCCTCCCCTGGTTTCCATAACACAAGCTCTGCAATTGCCAAAGCCACACCTGACTGATGATTTTTAGCAGGAGAGAGTAGACACACACGGAGAATTTGCACTCAGGGTGGGGAGGGACGTAAGAATTGAAAACTGAAGCAACTTAAACCGCTCAAACTACATCTCTGTTGGTTTCAACCTTCTGATAAAAGCTGTTTCTCTGCTTTTTACTATAGTTCTTTCTAATAAGCTGGGGCAAGAGAAATGGGAGAGCGAGCAGTTACCTTCCCTTCCCTTGGAACAATGTCAGCATTTCCAAAAGGTGCTGTCAGCTGGGAGCCAGGGAAATGGTGCCCAAGTTCTTTGAAAAAGCAGGCCCAGCATTAGATGCCAAGTACTTTGGAAGTACTTTGGAGGACTTTGCCTGAAGCGATAAGCTCAGTAATTTCTTCTTCACGTGACAGATTTTTTTTTCAGATCTCTTCAGGGCAGGAATGTATGAACTTGTTGACGTATTCACCAGTGATCCTCAGCCCTTCAACTATCATGTGGGTGAGCTGCAGATGCAAGAATGCATGTGTGTGCACACCGTTTTACTGTGTGTTGTGGCCCTTACAGCTGGCTTTCTTCCTGTAGTTAAAACCTTCATGCACACTTCTCAGGATCTGAGCACAACACGAACAACCTTGCAAAGTAAACACATCCACCTAGAATTTTTATTTTCCCAAATCACTCCTTTAGCTAATGTTTCAAAGACATATACGCACCACATCTGGTGCAAACCAAATATTTTCAGTCCGTTGGATCCGAGTCAATATTTGCCCAAGGTATTACAAAGACTGTCATGGAGTTCTGAGTAAAGGGAAAGGAGCCCTCGTTGAGGATTGGTCTTGGACTTACGTGGGAGCAAAGGGACCCAGAGCCTGGTGACGAGGCTTCACTGACAGCGCCAGTCCTGCACTGCTGGTGCTAGCGCTAGTTTCACATGGCCCCCGTGATGACTGGTCCCCGTGAGTTTGTGCAGACGGGGCCTGACTTATGACTGGTGCTGCTGGGGCACTGGCACTGCTCGTGCACCTTCTCTGACCTCCTGGGCATTCCCCTGGGGCAGCCAGATGCGGTGGAGGCATTTGCAGCAGAGGGCTCCTTGCTGGAGCGAAGGCGATGAATCAATCAGTGCAATCTGCCATGCTGGTTGTGCTTCTGCTCCAGATTTTTGCACCAAACTGTTTATTTTGTGTGACTTGCGGGTTCCTGGTACCACTGCAGTTTCTTCATAGGCTTTCTGCCAATAGACATGCTATACTTGCAGTTGAGTTGTGGAAGCTGGCCTAATTCAGAGCTGAATCAATCCTAGAAACGGTATTAAAATCTGACTTGCCTTTTGGTCAACTGAGACTCACTTGGGCAAACAAAGGTCAAATCTTTAGTTTCTTTTTTGGTATTTACATAGCTCTGTATATAGGCAAACTCCCGTTGCCCCAGGAACGTTTAGGAGCTGACTCACACGTGACAGATTTGTCTTACTCTAACTGAAATCAAAGAGCAAGAACCTGACTGTAGGATGACCTACATCTAACCTGTCATATTTCGGGTAAATCTGAGTAGTCTGTGCTCTAAACTGAACTGAACCTGTTCATACTCCATAACCCAGTTGATAATATGTGGACTGCACCTAACTACCACAGCAAGAGTCTCACTGGTGCTGGCGGGGTGCTTCTGCAGGCTGAACTCTGCAGCGATCGCTCTGCTGGGGGAAAGCGGTTGTTTCCTGGTCACTGCTGGCTATTGGAAATGCCGGGTCTGTAGGCGTTACTCTTATCTCCAGTATTTCCTCTGCGATTCTGCATGGCTCGGCACATTTGGGTTTGGGCTTAAGGAAGCATCCGTTTTTCACTCTGCTTTTTCTCAAGGCTAGGGACTAAGGGCTATTCTTGAACCCCCCTGGAGAAAGAACTGGCACTTGATAGCTGCACGCCAGATTGTGGTCAGCCTGAAATTCATTGCCTTAAATTGGAAGGGGCATATCCAATGCTATCACAAACCAGTTAATCCTCAGAAACCACGGTGGAGGATGAACCCATTCCCTGTCAGACACTGACCTTGGCAGAGAGGGGAGGTTGCTGTGTAACAGGAGCCTCCTCGCACTGGGATTACACCCTGCCTAAACGCTCTGTGGTTTGGGATGTCGGTCAGTCCAATTTGCAGAATGCACACAGCAGGGTTTGACAAACCCTCTCCTCTTTTGTAGCAGGCATTTATTTCAAGTGCCCTTTTTTGTATCTCTGTTGCATTTAAAAAGCAGAATTGTTCGGTGCTGTGTGGTTTTTTTTTTTTGTTGTGGGTGACTTAGCAGTCATTACATGCTAACAGAAGTAATTCCTGGTGATTGCTATATGTTATGACTATAGCAAACACCGCATGTTTAAAAGTTGCCTAACAGTTGGTGTTATGGCCCCTGTTCTCATTTGCCTGTAACTGTCAGACTAACAAAGTAGGTTGAACTGTCTTATGTCAGTGCTTGAACTTCTGTGTTGCTATTTGCTTGGGTTACAGGCAGTCACCGTGGTTCAGCCATCTCTGAGAACAAGGTCTTGGGAAAATGTCACTCTGGCTCTGTACCCTTCTCTTTATGAAGCTGCAGTTCCCTCTCGTGGCACATTGGGCAGGATGTCTTCCCTTCTCTCCGCACTCCAATTTGGAGGGTCCCACAGAATTGCTTTGTCATGAGGGGGGAAAGGCACCTGAAAGTTTTCATCCCTCTCAAGCTGCTGCTCTGAGCTGGGAACTTTGTTCCTTCACCTCAAGGTGTGTGGCAGGGAAATGGGACCTATACATGAGGAGACTGGGGAGTGGGACTACGGACTTTCCTTAATGACCAGTTACCTCTATGTCATGCTTGCACCTGCATGCCTGGGAGCAGTGTCTGGACAACACCACTGGGTTTGCTGCAGTCCCTTCCCAGAACAAAGCAGTGACTCTCTGCTATTACCAGGGAATGACTCTGCAGCTGGCTTCAGCTGCAGACTTGAGGCTGGCACACAGACCAAGATCTTTTGACTCCTGCTATGCTGGTGATGGTGACAGTACCGCTGCTGCTCTTTCTCTGCACCAGGACATTGGGATCAAGGCTGTAGCAAAGATCTTGGGTTTGGTATCAGGGTTCTACCTCTGTCGAACCTGCAAGACCTACTGCAAGCTGTGAACCCACAATTCATACAGGTTTGGTGGAAACTTTCAAAATCTCTGCAGCTAAGTTCCCTTAGGATGGTTCCTTGCATCCAGGAGGCAGAGGTGAGAGCAGGCAGGCTGCCTCCAGGGTCCCCCTCCTCCCATAGCCTCAGGGTACCAAGTGTCAGGGTGGGACAAACCACGTAACACAGGTGAAGAACTCCTGGAGCACAGAGGAGCAAGGGCAGATTAAAATGAGGAGATTCTGAAATCTGGGACAAGGATCCTGGAACTGGAAGTGTGCAGGGACAGGACGTGTGCGTAATGGAGGGAGCTGGAGCTTGGAAGCTACAGTCATGCTGAGCCTCGTTGCCACACAACAGTTTTTCTGCTAATGCGTTTTGGGGTTCCCCCACCCCCCAATGAAAACTCAACCAACACTTAATAAATGAACATGCAAAGGCAGATGTCGTGGAAATGCCAGCATTTTCAGTGCTGCTTGTGCACACCCATCACTGTACGAGCTCTGACTGCAGGACCACAGGCTGCTCTTGATCCAGAGGATACACTCTGGGCTGACCTGCTTTGGGAGGACTCAAGACTGGGTAACAAAGAAGGTGGGTTCTGTATGATTCCTGTCGCACTGGCTGCAAAGGTTGATGGGTAGGTAAGTGGGAAAGGTACAAAACTTCGCAGGGTACCACTTTATTAATGCATGCAGAGGGGTCATTAACTAGCACTCATGCTGCTAATGAGCAGTGCCAAGCCATGGAGGCTTTGCAGTGGCTGGTGTGATGCCGAGCCTGGTCTGACTCTGGGCTCGGAGGGGCTGTGTGGTTTGTTACGGTCAGGTTGGACTTCTGCTCTGTCACAGAGTGACTGTGTCACCACTGTGGGCAATGTGTGCTCTGTGCCCCCAGCTCTGAAAACTGAGAATGTCCCTAAGAGCCAAACCACCTGTTTGTGAGGATTAAGCAAGGACAAGAGAACTTGCAGTGAAATGTGGTGGTAGCCATTTCGGAAGACAACAGTTTACCCCTAAGCATGTTATGATGGAGGATGCACATCTTTTGGTGGGAAAATCGTCCAGTTGAAGGGTGTCTGTTTTAGGTGTTAGGAGTGAGTTATTGCACCAGTACTGTTAGAACTGGAAAGTTCTGATCAAGAAGTGGTGCAAACACCTACAGATATGGTGTTTCTGTGATGGTACTAACCCTGAAGACGTGCTGTTATCTACCCTGTACTGCAGAAATAACAGATGTACAGCAGCAATAAATTAGCAAAACGCATGATTAGGGATCTGTAGACCTGATGGTTTCAGAGAGAATACTGCTTTCTAGAAGTAAGCATCTCTGAACTATACCTAAATCTAAAGAGAGAAGTGATTTCTGAGTGCAGTCATGAATTATGCTGTTGTGAACAAGGCGTTATGCCCTGTCTCAGTCTGTTTCGTTCTTAGAGGCATGCTTTGCATAAACTAACACAGAAGTCACACCTGTTAATAAAATAAATCCTAATGCACTAAATGACTACCCTTTATGCAGGAGCTCATGACAACCTTACATATTGATAGAAATAGAATTCTGTTAGTGCATTAGAAGTCTGAGGACATTTTCTCATGCCTGCACTCACAATGGCACCTATGTGTGGTTTCAGGAAGACTAATGCAACTGTCAGATTAAGTGCTTTCTTGCCTATGGCTATTTTACTGGAAATCCTGGTAATGAAGACCTCAGAATAAGCATTCGTGTCAAAAAAGAGCATGTTTTCAGTGCTTCCACCCTGGAAAGTGATGAAGTAAGGATCTGTGTTTCTCTTCTATTATTGATTATTTATTGTAGTTCTCACTAGACGATAGAGGACTAAGTTATTCTGTCTCAAAATGTCAAACCTTAACCTTTGTGCAAACTTTCTGAAGTTCAGCAAGCAATGTGAAAATGGGCCACTGTGATTGAATAACGTAAATGTGGAAATAGTTAACTCCCACACAACACTGTATTTCACCATCTGCAACATGGCTTGGCTTTGCAATGGTTTCACAGGTCTAGGATGCTTGTGCTGATTTTGTGGTCGTTCTATTTATAATTACAACTGTACTTAAAGAAACATCTGTACCAACATAAGTAGTACATAATATTGATATGTAGATGCAGATGCTAAAAACATAATTACGCTTTTGTGCTGAGCATTTGGTTGTCCAGGCTGACTTCATTGTATTGACAACCAGCAAGCTGGTTTTCAATACACTTAATGTTGTGTCCCTCTTATTTTTTTCTTCTAAATAGAAGGGTTTATTTTTAATAAGTATGCCTGGTAAAAGAAACTCAAGATTTGCAGTCTTACTAGTTTGTAAGAACTGCTTCCACCCATGCCCAACACCCATGCAACTATTTCTTCCTTCTTGGTCCCAGATTAACCCAGAACTAGTTGGACCACTTGGCTTAGGCTTCCTTGGACTGTCTCCCATACCCTTTTTCATCTTTTACTACTGGAAACATACTGGAGTTCATTGTTGCTTTCAAATGTGCTCCAATTTTGCAAGTCTCTTAAAAACTAACATTAGTTGGTCTAGTCCACCCACAGTGTCACAGGAAAGGACAACATCCTCCTGGTTTCTTTCTCATATAGTCTAGAGTAGTCCACTGTACCAGACTGGCCACATTCTCTTCTCCCCACGGTCAGTTTAAAGCCCCCAGGCCAGCCCAGTCAGTTTATTGTTAGGTGGCTGCTACGAATAGTGCTGAGCCAGAGGATCTCAAACTCTCCATCCCCACAGCACTCCTGTCCTGTGCTCTCCAAACATCTCCCATGTAGCTCTGTCCCAACCATCTGCTCTCCCTTACATCTGTAGCCTCATCTTGTCTTCTTCAATGGGCAGGAAGATTATAAACAGAAGACAGATGAAGCGTCCCAGATTCCTCCAAGACCTCAGCATTCACAACCGAGCGAGAGCAAATGGTCTGCTTTTAGTCTCTTCTTAATTTAGAGTGCCTGGCCTCAACTTACTTAACCATGTTTAAAATCGAGTCTAAAGGTTGCAGTGGGTACATCTACAGATGTGACCCAAATCTGGCGGTGAATAATGAGAATCTGACCCAATTCAGCTGTAACGTTTCTGTTTGGTGTGAAGCCAAGTTTATAGTATCAGCAACATCAAGGCAAAGCAACAGATACAGAAAAATATGCTCAATGACCTTTTTTTTTTTTTTTCTTTCAGCTCAGGGTAGGGTTAGGTAAAAGAGTAAGGGAGATACTACAGCATGTATCACCAAGAAGAAAGCAAATATATTTTGAATTTCAAATGCATGTTCTACCTGAAAGGGATTTTCCTTTGCAAAATGGTGGGATGACAGCTATCAATTTCAGTGAAAGCCATTTTATTCCCCAGGCCATGAGTGAGGGTACCAGAAGCTCAGAGTCTATTTGTGGCTCTGCATCTGACATAGTCCACGTGTCTGGATGAGTCATTCCACTCCCCTTTCACTTTCCTTTTCTGTGAAAAGGGGTTACCTATCTTTGGAAAATGCTTTGAAATTAATGATGAAAGTGTTAATTGATAACCCTCTTAAGAGTCCTCAAAGGGTAAAGACTCACCTCAATACACATAAATGTGCCATAAGAAGATCATTAGCTCAGTCAGAAAAATTACCTGCTAAAAATAAGCATGATCCTGTGTGATCACTGATCAGTTTGATCCATCTTCAGTGGTGACTTTGTAATCTTGGTCAAAGTTCTGAAACCAGACAGTTTCTTACAACAATTAGTTAAAACAGGAATGTATCTCTTCTTTCAGCAATAAAATCTTCCCTGAGGTTGCACTATGAAAGATAATGGCTTTTGATAGGTAACAGCCTATAGAGATACAGGGGCTATTATTTGGGGATTCCTATATATAGCAAGAAATTCTGAACAAAGCTGTTACTCCTCTTCATCACATTAGTTTTACAAATAAATACTGTACTTCTACTAAGGAAAAACACATTTGAGTGTTCACACAGTTTAACCTACAACAAACAATTTGTGAAGACAAGTGAAAATGTAAATTTTTGCAAACAAAAAATTAATGGTGTAAAGTGCGGTAAAATGGCTGGATACCAGGTGATTGTAATGAAATTTAACCCACCTTAAAATTAAAAGTGACTTTAAACTTCATTTTCTTTTTTTTCCTTTTCTGTGTGTTTAGAAATGTTGAAGTGAAACACACTGACAATTTGGACACTTTTTCAAGTTGAGAAATTAATCAAAACCAACCTTTTCCTGCAGAGGTTTCATTTTCAACCAAGCAGGCCTCTTCTGATTAAAGAAGTTGCATAAAAGTTCTTAATCATCTCTGCACAGGAGCACTGCTGTAGCTGTTGGGTGATTCATATCTGTTTTAGGGACAAGTTTCATAATAATCTATAAATGCTGTTGTAAGAATCATTAGATGAGTATCTTTGTCCATCCAGCACCAGTTGTACGGCCCTGGGTCACTGGCCTCCCAGCTTTAGTGAGACCGCCTGTGTCAGTGGGCACCAAACCAATGACTCGTGTGAGCCTCTTTCAAGGAGTGAGGGGACAGATGGCCATTTACCATCACCCTGTGCTGAAAAACATGAGCCCTGCAGCAGGTTCCCCGCAGTAGCTCGGTGTGTGGACAGGAGAGTGGGCAGCATGAGGCGGCCCTTGCCGGGCAGTGCCGTCCCTTGGGTGGGAAGCCCAGGGGTCTCCTGCCATGGAAACTGAACTGTTGGGTGGGAGCTTTACGGGGGTGGACAGGGAGGAGGCAGAGGGATGAGCACCAGCTGTCAGAATTAGTGAAGGGGTGAAGAGGAAAGGAATGGCCAGGCACTGGGATGGGAAGAATAGGAAAGGCTGAGAAGAAGAGGGAAGAGAGGGGAACAGGCAGAGAGAGGAAACAGGGTGGGGTGACTGTAACTCTGATGGCTGTGATACCCAGTTGTGAATTGTTAGTAAAAGGCTTTCAGTGGCCCTAGGCATAGAAAAAATCTGATGAAGTGAGTATTATCTGAGAAATACCAAATTCAATATTTTACAAAGCCTGTGGCTCTTGGAAATTGTACTTTGCTAGCTCTCAGCCTGTAAGAGCGGATACTCTTGGGCTAACCTGCAGGGAGCTTCCTTCCTCTGTTTGTAAAGGAAATAGGGATGTGAAGATATGTATCTATGCTGCTGTGCTTCCCCCCACCCCCAGCACACATGCTTCTTAGTACTGGTGACTTTATCAGCTTTGCCTCAGGCATTATCTCTCTTGTATTCAAGGTTATCAGATAGAGATGAACTAGGAAAAAAAATTCTGGCTTTTGACTCAAACCCTTAAAATATAAATGATGTAACCCAGAATCCAGCATTACTCTTGCACAGATCTTTACAGAAGATTAGCAGTCAGGTGGCAAAACTGGAGGTCAACCTTTGAATCACCAGATTAAAAAAAGGATGTTTCTTTCAGTGAAACCTGCACAACAGCATTATCTTGCAGTTGCATATTGACAGACAGCTTTCAAGGCAGCTAAATACATGTTTTGTAGATATGCTTTTAATTATTTTTTTTAATGCTATGACAAATTTTGAATCATAGGAATAAGGTGACAACATGCTGCAGAGTGTGAAGTGTGCTTGACAGTTTAATTAAGAAACCAGATAGCTGGTCTTACATATTTTTTTCAGCAAAACATGACCCCCCCTACTGCTTCTACATGTAATTCTTTACTGGACAGTATAATGAGGGCTCTTAGAGAACTCATAGCATTACTGCCAAGCCAAATTATAAATATTTGGTACCTTATCAGTAGAGCATTGCAGACCAAATCTTATCCCACATCAGCCCCAGCAGTGGGAGGAGGGACAGACTGCAGACAGGCACTACAGCTGAAAGAGCTGCGGGGTCCTGCCACAGCCTGTCCACGAAGGCCTGGACAAGTCACTTCACTCCCCCTGTGCTCAAACAGCCTTCTGTAATGGAGGGACCTGCTACTGCAAACCGGTAGCTGTGGGCCTGCTTGCTCACGACCGGAGCTTTGCTCTGCTCCTGTCCAGCTCCCCAGTGCGCTTGCAGCGAGCAACACATGGGGGCTGAGATGCAGAGAGGCTCTGTGGCACACACAAACCACATGTTCCCAGGGAAGAGGCCTCAGTTACCCTCGTGTGCAACTCAACCAGCACAGGAACACCTGTGCTTTTTGGCAAACAGGGAGACCCATCTTGGTTCCATAGAAAGGCTCCAGTTTAGCTCAAAGAGAGATAAAACTCATCTTAACAAGAAAATATAAAGCGTTGTTCAAATTAATCTCTTCTTTCCAAGAGGAGCCTCTGCCTATAGAGTAAGTGAGCATAAAAGCTAAAAGCATCAAATGGCATTTGCATTCTTAAGAAACAATGCCTGGACCGAGTTGAAAACATTTCAGATTCATTCTTTGGAAACAATTTGTGTGATTTCTTCTGTTTTCCTTCAAGCATGATTCTGTTTTTCTTCAGCACTGCTTGCTGCTTGGGGTGTGTGGTTTGACACTCAGCTTGTCAGTTTAGTATTTTGAGATTGTGAGTTTTTGAAGAGGGCACATCTGTGGTTATAGAAGAAAAACAAGAAGCATCAGATGTTCAGTGTACAAAAAAGCAGAGCTTGGGAGGATCTTAGAAATGAATAGTTACCAGAGATGACATGTATTTGACCCGGAGCTGTTGAGGGCTAAGGTAGTATCTGTAAAATCACTTATTTTCCAAGTTTCAAATGCCCTCTGGAGAAATTATCTGAATAAGGAAGAAACACTTTAACTACATTTCTAGTTGTGAAATTTTAGAATAAGCCAAGGATCTTAAGTAGCAAAAATATCTACTTTGCTTCTTTTTTTAATGTAGTGTGAGTCCACAGCTAAAAAAAAATGTTTTCAAAAAAGCTTCTAAGTGAAGGGCTTTCTCTTCAAAAAATGAGAAATTGTGATTCCTAAACAAGGTGTATAATTACTAAGACGACGGTTTGCTCTTATTTGCATCACCAGGAGCTTTGTCATCAGAAAAACTACTGTCCTTTGGTGAACAGAAGGGAGTGTTGGGACTGCAGCTTCATCCCCCATATTTCTCCTTTAGATTACTTGGATATTGCAGCCAGTGCCTAGAACAGTGAAGGCTGATGGACATTTAACCAGGCTCTGCAAGAAGGACTAAAGTCAGACTACAGAGGGGTGTTGGCTTAGGAAGGTTTCTGTGTAAAAGTGAACTGGATGTAAAACTTGCTCAAAAATCAACAGCCAATGGGGTTTACAACAGTGTCTGCCTTTGTTAAAATGCAAGGATTACTCTAGTTTAACCAACTGCATTGTTATCCAAAGATCTTCATCTTTTCAAACTTAATTTTAATCTTTCTCTCCTGTACTGACAGGAATTCCCCCTCTCTGTTTTGGCTATGCAGGTAAACATACTATACCAATACAGCTCTGCATGCACCATCTCCGTGAAGTATTTTTAATGCAACACATGGCTGTTCCTGCTTCAAGACTGTGTTTTCAATGTGAAACACATTGGGTTTTTTGCACAAGTGCAGGTATTCTTAAGTTACCTTCCAACACAGAATTCCTAAGTGGTTTTAACATGTGAACTGACAAAGTAACATACCTACACTTTGAACTACAGCCAGCCTTGGTGAATCACTACTGCCACAGATTGGTACCCATTCATCCTATTTGTTAAATTAACAAACGGGAAGTGTCTGCAAAAGGCTTCCTCTTGACTGCATAGCGCTTGCAATATAGAGGTGTTTACGGAAAATCCTGCTCAGTGGCAAATCCTGATTAGGAAACGTTATCATTTTTTTTGCATAATAGGTGAGATAGACATGCCTAACATATGGTTGCTATAAAATACCTTAGATGAGTCAGATCTTAGCTGGCAGCTGTAAGCAGGGTTGTTCTGGCTTCTTAGATAATACTACCAATTATGATCTTTTTTGTTACTTAACTACTGTACTGTTAAATTATATTAACCTGATTTGTAGACACTCCTATTTGAGTAGAATAAAAAGGCAAGATTTATGATGTAAATCCTGATCGAAGTGGTTGCAGCTTATTAAAGCTGTATCCAAAGTCCTTCAAACTCTCTGTAGTGATGACTAATTCTAACCAAATTGTAGGACTCTCCAGGAAGCTGCTGCTGTCCCACTAGACATACCCTATGAAATTTATGAGGCTAAAAAGTGCCAGAAAAGGCACTGATTTGATGTGGCTTGGAATGATGCAGCATGTACTGGTCAGTAGCCCCACTGGCTTTGTTCTCCGATCTTCGCATGTAGCTCCTGCAGGTAATCACAGAGGGCAAAAACGTACTAAAGACTTGGCCTTTACAGTATAGGCTACCAAAGTGTTCTGGGGATTGACTTCTAAGGGGTGAGTTTTCCCAGTAGTGAGGTGCAACTGCCTTATGATCCCCAGTGTGTCAGCTCTAGTCTGTTCTTGGAGAAGGGACTCATTAAGGAGCTGCTGTCTTGGGGTAACTGCAGGGTAGGCCAGTAAAACCAACAAGCAGGTGGCCATCAGAGGTGTTACAGGGGCCACACTTGCTGCATTATTCTGATTGATAAGCCTTCCCAAGTCTAGGACTTGAGTCTGCACATTCAACTATGGTGGCAAAGTCAGAGGGAAGGTAAACCTGGCTCACAGATTTCAGAAACACTGGTCAGAAAGTTGATGGCCTTTGTTCCTGGTTTTTCCAACCCTGGCACTACTATTGATGCTGCACCAAACGTGATGCTGTACTGAGGAGATTATTTCGAGGAGGATGCCCAAAAGGTAGCTCACAATATTGCTCATTCTTCAGGGCAAGAACAGTTTGAAAAGGCTTGTGCTTTTTTCTCACCTTTCTTCTTGCTATTTATTACTTTCTTTGGCTAGTCTTGTCTGTTTTTTTCAGAACTCCAGTTTGCCTTGCTCCTTGCTCTTCAGCTGCAAACAACCCAGGGGGAATGACTAACATTTATCACACACATCCAGATCAGCCACTGAGGCAACATATGCTTTCACTTGCTTTTTGAAACCAGAGTGCTCAAATGAGAGCTACTTGAAGACATAGGTTTCCAGCTCTCTCCCCCCACCTCACCAAATCCTGTTTAGCACCACAAATGCCACAGCTCACGTTCTACAGCATCTTTCAGGCAGCCTGTCTCCCAAAGCACAGTCTGCAGTCTGTGCAGAGAAGTGGTTCTAAGATGAAGAGCCATAAAAAGAAAGCTCACAAGAGGAAAAGTCTCTAGCAATATTACTTTCTGTTTTTGCTAATGGGAGGCACACCCACTTCCTCCAACTCTAATCAGAGGACGACTGACTGTCAGGTGGTAGAGATATGCAGTTGAGAAACAGAGGTCTTTATAGATGCCTAGCCCTGCCTTGTATACCATCTGCTGCTTATGGAAACTTAAGACTTGCCAAAGAGAGGCTGATTCTGTGCTTTCAATATTTAATGCTCATTGGAAATGACAGTTCACCACTACCTGCTACATCAAGCTAAACCCCACCCACAGTACTGGATGTTCATAAGCAATTGCAGAAATAAACAGCAAGTATGGAAATCTTAGAGGCAAATTGTAGAACTAGAACCTCCTAGATGTACTTTCAACACACTGGCATTATTCTTTTTCCTGAAAACTGCCACTCACTTTAATTTTTTTGGTTTAACTCTTACAGGTAGGATCAGATTGCTTCCAACTTTGCAGCGTCAGGCTCCCATTCAGTTTTGTGCCACAGTTTTACTAAATACACACTAAATTACTCCAGGGTGAGCCAGTCTACTATGGTCAAAGTTCTCAGCTGACCTAGCTGCTTTCTTTCTGCCACCAGAGAACAGGGGCAGAGGCATTAACACCACTCACTTCACGCACTGGACTAAGGCATGATTTGGAGAACCTAAATTTAAGAGCATTGGTTCTCTCTAAAGTAAATGGCAGGTACCTAAGGTTGGATTCATAAATTTAGGTGTGAATACTGCTTTCCCCTTCTCTCTTCCTTTTTCTTCTCCCACATTTATTCTCTAGCAGTTAAAGGTCAGCTGAAACTTGACGTCCAGCTGAGCTGCTCATCCCCTCTTGCATTTTGTAGAGTCCACATTCTCTCAAACTAGGGAGAGAAGGGCAGGACATGCAGGTTCAACACCAAGATTCACAGGACCGTTATTTCCTCCCCAAACCATGAGCTGCCTCACTGAAACTACTCACTAAGCCTGAAGAGTGAAAAAACAGGTGAATCTGCCAGATGTTGTGTGGACGCAGCCTTTGAGGCCCCAGATGTATCTCATGTATGCAGCATGCTCTTTGGTGCTCCCTGCACCACTCTTTAAAGACTGGCTAGATGTAACTTTCCAGTCCTGGGTTTAGCCAGCAGCACAGCCATGTCACTTATGCTGCTCTAGATTTACTAAGGCACTTTGTTTTGATAGTCTTCATCAAGCTCTCTTCTGCTTCTTTTAATGTAGAATTTTGCATGACCATACATGAGCACAACATGATTTGCAAACTTTACCAAGATGCAGGATAATCTCCTTCAATACGCTATAGAGGTTACATTATGACTTGCCCAATTTCCTGAATTATTGACTATCAAGCTAACACCTCTGAATCCTCTTTTTCCCTCCAAAACCCAAGAAAAATCAGCAAGCTTGGTCAATGGGCACAAAGAATCGACCAGGAGCCGCGAAGGGCTCTGCGCTAGGAAATTCAGTATTACAGTGTGCAGTACTTACACTGCCAGTATTTACAGCACTGGGAACTGAACTTGTGTGTGAAAACAGACACAAAAGCTTTTCCTCCATCCTCTTTGGCCAGCACAATAACTGCTTGGAATAACCTTGAACAATTTGACTTTCTCTGTATATGTGGTTTTATTAACACTGTTCTCTTCCTGAGATTACTTCATTACATCAACAGAAAACTTGGTAAGAAATCCGTATCTGCTCTGTGCAGGTGTAAGTCACACACTCCTCCTTTGATGCTGAGAAGCTGCAACAGCATGAAGCAGGCTTTGCTTTAAAGTGTTCTTCTGTTCCTTACATTATGTAAGTCAGAAGTAAAGAGTATCACTGTAGAAGTCTGGTTCCCACCCTCCTGCTATTAAAAGAAACACATCGTACCATGCTTGCCATGCTACAGGTCCACTGCCAGACATGACTGCATGCTATACGTGGTCACAGCAGTGGACTTCTATGACTTCATGATCCTTATGATCTAAACAGCTGATGGCTTTACCAAGCTCATGCCCCTTTCATAGCACTGTTCAGAAATAGAGGCTTAGATCCCATTTACCCTAGGCCCCCGATCCATAATGTCCCTACACACCTGCAGCTCACAAGTCACTAAAATTTAGTGTAGCTGAGGTAAAGCTCAAACCCACCAATGACCCAAGTATGAACTGTTCTAATCCACTCAACATAGGAAGGAAAAGCAGTAAGCACAGTAGGAAGGCCACAAGGAAACAATCTGCACGTGAGTGCAACCAAAATGAGAAGGGGAAAAAAAATAAACTGGAGAAAGAGTAAAGCCTATTAAAGGACAGCTACCTGTGGCAGAAATTAGCTTTAAGCTCAGAAACGAGATCTAGATTTCAACATTCCTGAGCAGTTAAGCCGTTACCAAATGTGCTCATAAGAAAACTACATAGATGAACTTAATTTTTAGTGCTTGAGTGTTCTTTGTACAACCAATTAAAGCTGATAGTATGAAAGATCCTTTTGAGATGATGCTACAGCCTTTCTCCTACTCAAAATTAATGGGTATATGTATACTTTCAGTGTTTGTTTACATGTGTTTTACTCACATCAAAGGGAGATGAAATCATTAAAGGTAAGTGAAGAATATCCCTTCAGGGCATTTCCAGGATATTATAGAAGTCTCTCTTCTGGACTGATGAAGGTCATGGAAGCAGAAAGCTTACTGTGTTCTCTTAGGGCAAGGAAAAGAATGAGTGACCTTACTACACAGCAGCCAAGGAGGTGATGCAAAAATCCTAGAAACTTACATTTTTGAGCTGCTAAGGCAGACAGTAAAAGCAGCTACAGTGAACCCTGATACAGTTCTTTTAGCCTGTGACCTATTCACTCCTATTACGAGTTATGTTTCCCACACAGTAAGTGCTGAAGACCAAACCTAAAAATAACTAACAAAAAAATCACACCACGAAACTGACAGGAAGTGCAAAAACTTTCCAAATGAGAGCCAGCGAACCTGATGAAACACAGTCATATTCCCGGTATGATGTACATTTGTAATGCCTTCTAGGTGCACGCAGTATAGCAGCATTGCCAGGGGTAGCTGTAATCTCTGTGCCCCGAGGCAAACATACATGGAAGAGAACGATGGCTTGCTCTGAATCTACACTGAACTACTAGCTAAAAATAAAAATATATTAAACTTCCAAAATCAGAAGCAGATCGATATAAATTCAAGAGTCACGTTTTGCTCAGATCATACCTATTACTGAGTCTTCTATAAGCTTATCTTTTGGTGAGGTCTTTTCCCTTCTCTGTGTATGTATCAAGGAAGCGGTTTTCCATGATGGTACAAAACCAATGTACTTTCTATTCAGATTACATCAGGCATTCTTTCGAATTTGACATCGGACATGCTCTGATCATGATGGGTATTTTTTTCCTTTTGCATACTTAGAAAAATGCATAGCTTTAGCTCTGAGTTAAAGGTTTTCCTCATTTTAAACTGTTGCTTTTACAACTTATACAGAATGTAACTTCCCATTACAAAGTAAGTCAGGAAAAGTCAAGCCTCACCTAAATAAACTCTACTGCACAATGAGGTTTCCAGGGAAAAGCTGCACAGGCTTCTGTCTGTTGGAGGCAATCAACATATTTATCCTGATTATCACGAAGGAACTACACAGCAATAAACCAACTAGAGTTCCCTTTTGGTGTCCAATTACAGAAACAAAACAAAGGAATAAACTCTGTTTTTTAAATGGAGTTGCTGTGTAGCAGCTCTGGTAAATCGCTTCAGCCTTATCTAGCGCTGGCATTTGCCGCAGACTGTCAGTTAGAACTTTCTTCTCAAGTCTCTCAAAGGACTGAGAGTCCTAGGAACTGAGAACTATACCATAAACCGTATTATGGAAACATTATGAATTACTCGTGGATTCATTTTAAATTGTATTCTATAATCAGTTAGTGACAGAAGCAAGTCTAAACACAGTTGGAACAACACAACTCTTTTAAATGAAATGACTACTGAAAGCCAAGAATTGAGTTTCTAGTTATTAAAATATATTTGAAAGTCCAAACCAGTAACAGCCAGAGACTGTTTAAAAATAACTTTTACACAAGTTCAGAGATGACCCCTTTTCTTAGAAGTAGCAAAATAAACAGGCTATAAATCGGACATCTCTGTGTACTGTTATTATCATTCTTATACTGCACCATGCATTGCATCAACTGGAAAAACCATCAGCAGCAGCATTCTTAACACTCCAGGCTAATATGCTTTTTCCCCCCCCTCTTTCCCCAGTTCCTGTTGACAAATTTTGGCTGAAAATTTCCAAAGCAAGAAAAAACCAAACCAACCCAAATTCCTTTCTACTGCTTTTAAAGAGACAGTTTTCAGATGATCCACATTTTAACTAGTCTTCATGAACAGCTTGAACAATTGCTGTTACAGTCAGCTTCTTCACAAGACTTCAAAATTTTTATTCATAGGAAGGAAATGAAAAAGCAGAAGTGCAAGAAGTACAATTAATACTAAATTTAATTTTTCATTTAAAAAAAGAGTTCCAACAATTGAAGGTGTTCTTTGTTCTCGGTGCCACTATTTCAAGTAGTGGAAGATGTTATGATGATCACCTGATTCTGTGCGGAACAAAGGAGTGAGATCAGTAATGTGAATATACTCATTACTTAATTAAATACTATAATGTTATATTCATCAAATCAGTTGAATATGATCAGCGTAAATAAGGTATTTGCTCTTAAATTTTTCCGCCTACTCAGAATGCAAAATGTAAGCTCAGTATTACGCAAAAAATCAATGACCTTTAGCTCTATTTTTATCACAAAGACTGAACATAATTTCATTTTCATAATAAAAAACTCTGCTGAGACTTAGCCATTGTAGCCACACTGATTTTTTTTTTTATAAATTCTAGTTGAACTTGAGTAAAAATTCCTCCCCAAATGGCAATAAATCAACTCTATATAAACCAACTATATATTCGCAAAAGATTAAAGTGATAAGTAAGTAGCTGGCATTTACTGTAAGTTACAAAATGATGACACTCATTTCCATACCACATAAATTTCTTTGGTTTAAAATGTACTTTACACATTTTCTATTCTGGCTGATACGATCTGTAGTTACTGTGCATACTTACAAAATGCTGAAAATTAAAATCGTTAACTGGCTTAGTTTTATGACGCGCAAAATAGCTTAAAACTGACTGACCATTCACGTAGGCTGTCCTTTCTAAATATTCTTGTTAAACTTTCCAGATCTTCATTTTTGAAATGCAGTTCTTCCAGCAATGTAGTCAGGAACTGTGTGTACATGGGGCTTGTCTGAGTATTCTTGAAAAGTGGAGTCATTTGTGACAATCTGGCACAAAAAATAGTACATATTCAATAAAGAAAAGCAACTTTATAGAGTGAGATGTAAAAAAAAAAAAAAGCAAAGCTTGTGAGTTTTAACAACTGTATTGAAGAAATGCAGTTTATAATGTCACACTTGATTCATTACTGTACGTAAGATTGTATGTATTATAGACAATACACACAAATATTTTTTTTATTAAGATGTAGTCAAACTAAAAAAAAAAACTATTTAGAAAAGAATGGGCTGGTAGTTTGGATGCCTCTGATCAATTGTATATTGACATTATATAATGTAGACAAACAAAGTTCAGAACAAAGTGCAAAATGTTATCTACTTACACATAAAAAAGAAAGATATCAGTCATTATTTTCTTCTTTACCAAAAGGCTCCAAACACTCATACTGTAAAACTTGTATAGTTCTTTGTATGAGTAAAATATAAAAGAGCAATAAAATTCTATCGCAAAGTAACCAAGAAGACTATTTTAACTACACATTATTAACAGCGCTCCTTGACAGAAGTTGTACTTAACTGGTAAGTCACACACTGTCAAATTTCATAAAGACATTCAAGAAGGTCACTTGGACAATTCTCTCACCCTGTTCTGTATGCCATAAACCACATGGTATGTCAAAACAGCAAATGCATTTTGCTTTAAGCTGAGATTTATCATAGAATCACAGAATGGTTTGGGTTGGAAGGGACCTTAGAGACAGACCACTGAGTTCCAACCACCCTGCCATGGGCAGGGACACCTCCCACTAGCCCAGGTTGCTCAAAGCCTCATCCAGCCTGGCCTTGAACACCTCCAGGGATGGGGCATCCACAGCTTCCCTGGGCAACCTGTGCCCGTGCCTCGCATAGAACCCTCCCAATAGAGGCATTTTGGATTATTAGTAATTTTACTTGACACGCATGAGCACATGAGACATCAATTAAATTCTCAAACTGAGGAGAAATTTGAGTGAGCAATCGGAACAATTTGATTCCTTAGTTTTGACAGTCTGTACCTTAAAACGTTTTAAATTGTACTTCTTACGCACTGAACTGTTCATGCTTTAAGAAAGCTGGACAAAACTAGAACAAAGTTAATTCAATCTTGAGAAGCTTTTATACGGGACACTAAACTTCAGTTTTCAAGCTGATACTATAACAAAGATTTGCTATAGTGAAACTATTTTTTGTTTTGGTAAGGAAGTTAAACGCTTAAAGTCTCAAAGTGCCTGCAGCCTTAGAGTGCTTCAGAAAATTAAGAGAATCAAAGGGGATGCAGGGGGGAGGAAATTATATTTCTGAATTCAGCTCACAAAGTTTAGCTTTAAAATTCAAACAATACTTGGCCTTTCAAAGTTCGCCATTTAGCAACAACATTTTGCAGAAAAATCTTCCATTTGGGCCTGATTCTCTGAACTGCCGAGTAGGTGGAGTTTATCCAGGTTCCACTGATTTTAAAAACTGCAATGAATGCAAGCTGAAAGTAGCTGCCAAGTAGGAGAATAAAGCATTTGCAGGAGGACAGACAATAAAAATAAAGAGGGCATTAGTGCACATCCCCAAAGAGAATGTTACTCATCATCTGAAATCACAGAAACTGCACGGCACACATTACTGTACATTGCATTAGTTCCAGAATCAACAAGAACAGCAATGGAAGGCAAAACCTTCAAAGGATCCAAAACCAAACACGCATTGTGCTGCTAAAACACATTCCTCAGTTTGGAAGGAGCTATCACTGTGCAGATCAAATACGTATATAATAACTGTATGGAGATGAGGTGAAATGTTGAGCTGTTGGTTTTCATTTGTGCTTTAATCTTATCTGAATCTATTTTTATCCTGAAGTCCTTTCTTTTTCTCATAATTCTATTGCAAAATATTGCAAAGGTAGTAACAGACAAATCTACTTCTTAAGCACAAATATTTTTTAAAAAAATCTTTAATGAACAAAATGAAGTATTAATGCTTATGCTGAATGTTAAGTAACTTCAACATCAAATGTTACTGACAAGATCACTTAACAAGAACTCATATCCCAGCAACAGTTACTCTGTCCTGAATACTATATTTAGATAAATAGTGCCATTGACACCCTATAGGAAAGAGTTATTTTAGAATATGTTTGTGAAATTATGTACTTTTTAATAAGAAACTTCCTAAAACTTCACAGCTCAGGGAGGCTTTAAGTCAGTAACAACTGAGATCAATCTCCCTGCAGTCATTGGTATTAAGACCATCTCCACTTGAAGAAAGCGGCCCATAAAAGAATATTCTTTTAAATTAAGCAAAAATAGTGATAGAGCATAAAGAAAGGATCTTACAAGACATAGTAAATAGAGTCCCGTAATAAATAAAAAAAAAAATTTTACAAACAAAGTTTGATCAATAAATAGACTTTTAATGAGTTAAATTATTTTCCATTTCTTTTTGTATTCCATTTCATATGTAAATTTAGCTAAATATTTTCACTTCATATTTCAACCGTCAAACTTGGTGAGGACTTTAAGAGATGCTCAAAGTAAGGACATGGTGTGGAAAGAAACAGACTTATGCACATACCCTGCTATATAAACCCTCCCACAAAAGAGAAGTATTCACAGTTGGATTTGTGATTTTTGCACTGAGGCCACTAGGTTTTGTAATGTACTTCATGACAGACAGGACCGAGTTGTTTCTTTCCTGGTGAGAAGTACAGCAGTTACTATTTAAACTGGTGAAACAAAGTGCCTCTGCTCAGGGTTGACAATCTGGAGGTTGATTTTTGCATTATGACGCTTTGTCAGCAGGGAAGGAGAGGAAGTGCTGATAGAGGATCAGTGACCATTTCAGAGTGTTAGTCTGGAGACAAGGATAGCAGGAGAAAGACCTGGAGATGCATTATTACTAGTCTTCAATTCGCCCTTCTCAGGATTAACTAGGTTATATATGAAGAGACTGGTGGCACAAAGAGTCATGACTTCCTGAGTGCTGGTGCCAGGGGCTGTAACATTGCAAAACACTCTCTTGGCAATGTTGTAGATTTACATGAATTTGCAGCTGAATTTCTTCCTCCTGCCATGAGCTTAAGAGGATGTTAATAAGGATGTAATTTTTAAAAAAGAGCAGAAAATGTGTACAGTTTTAAGAAATGTTCTAAAACTAAAATCTTTATACCATGAAGCTCACATGCTAAGCAGTCTATTTTATATAATTTTTTTTTTTTGGAACTGCAGTCTGTGATATTACATAGTTTCATGAATTACAAACGTCCTAACTATCAGACCCTGTTTAAGACATTCTGTTCAAAGAGTAGCTATCATAGCCCACACTAAGAAACAGAAAGGTATTGCTACTGTCAGAGAAACTGCCAGGCATTACCTCTTGAGAAATGAAGTTAAAAAAAATAAATTAGCTGTGGATCACTTTTTTTTCCTTACTTGAACTTCATTTAAAAACTAATTAAGCTACCAAGTATCTGATAAGCAGGAGACTAAATCAAAAGGTAATTTCAGAGAGGCATGTGTAAGTTTCTAGCAATTAAGTTAAAGATTGTGTCTAGATGGGACAATATGTTAAACATTTACCAATATATGTACAAATACTTTAATCTTGGAAAACTGTGTCCTTCGGCATTTAAATGATGCTTCAACCTGTGATTTGGAAAGCAGTTATTGTTGAGTACTCTCCTACTTTTAAGTGGCTGTTGGAACAGAAGCAGCAGCTTTTGTCTGCAAAAGGAGCAAACACAAGTTGCTAGTTTGCACTGAGTTCTATGCTCGAAGTAACACTGGTCCAATATCTATTCGAGGTACTGCACAACAGAGCACTAAGGGCTGTGCTCTCAGCCTTGCATGAAGTGCTTACTGAACTAAACCATAATTGTATGCAAATAAGCCAGAACAGTGCTTGGAATCAATATCTTTGAGTCACTGAAAGCTGCAATGACCCTAACTCTGAAGAAACTATCACGACTAATCCAATTTAATGATATACAGGATTTCAGTTCAAGGATCATGGAATTGCCTCAAAACTCTGCAGCATCTTCAAAAGACGTAGAACGTAAACAGGAAATAGCATGCTTGGGACTACAATAATAACAACTGGTTACTGCAACACTGAAAGGAAAAATATCAGTTCTGCATTTCTGTTACTTCTTTCACATGTGGCAACATTACTGTGGAAAAAACTTTTGTAAATAAAGTCAAACAAAAATAAGAAAAGCTAAACCTTTAAGTGATTTAAAACTATCACCTACAGAAGATAACAAATGTAAATGTTACTGTCCAAAGTTATACACCCATGCTTCAAAGGCTTGCCTTAAGCACACCCGCTAAAAGGAAACGTTCATGCTCGGTTCATGGAAAAGTAGTGCAGTATATACCAGACTTCATGAAACAAGTGTCGTTTCCTGCACACCCACTTGCACCATATGGTAAGCAGGTCTTTGTAAAGTTTAAAAAGTGTTAAAAATGTCAAACTATATCTGATTGATAAAATTCATATTTGCTGGCTATTCCACATATGTTACATGTTAAAGAAAAAAAAAAAGTCAAATTCATGTGAATACCAAGCTATTATTATCAAGCTATTAAATGACACCTGGCTACCGCAAAATGTTTACATGGTTTCAGTGCTTCAACTCAAGATCCAAGCTTTCTACGAATTAGTTGCCTTACAAAAACATTTGACAAATATATTTAGGAGTTTAACCTAAATTATTTTTAGAAGTCAGCCACATTACGTGGATGAAATGTCACTAACTGATATGGTAGTGTGCGCAACTCATTCTTAGATCTGTGTATACCTTAACCAAGACAGCTGAATACATTCAGAAGAGACAATGGTGGAGTAATATTTTTATGTAGTTAAAAGCACTAACTGGCACTTCCTATCCAAAGGTGTGTATATGCCTTTTAAAAAAACCCTAATTGTACCGTACCATACTCCCCTTTAGATACTGGACCTCAGGAAAACCTTTCTGGACACTTTGTTTAAGATGAATTCTTTGATCCCCTTTGAAAAAAGTTAAATTTCCAAAGCCACCACTGTGGTATCAGCCAGTTACAGCTCTCTGAAATAGATGCTGGAAAACAGGGTTAAGAACACAACTCCTTAAGAATTGGGTTGGTTCCTTTCCGTTCCCCAAAATTGGTCACTTAAAATTACACAAAAAGTGTTGAGAATTTGAGTGCACACAAATTTAGCCAATATCACACAAAGCACTTGTATACTCATGAAGAAAAGCTGTATGCTTATTCTCAGAATAAGCTTTTCCTAGAAAAAGAGAAGTATTGTCAGTCTTCCCAACTTTTTCTAATGGCAGAACCTTAAAAAAATAAAAGCCACTGATTGTGGCAGAAGCCATGGATCTGAACACAATTATGTCAGTCCCTTACCTTGTTTGGCACGCTTAGAACTTGAACAAGAACAGAATTACAAAGGAGGATGATGCAACAGGCAAGCACCACCTGTCCTTCCATAGAAAGCTTTGGAAAATAGGATATCAACATTTTTGACAGTTATAGGCATTTGAGTACTGTGAATAAGACTCAACACAATCATCCCAACATAAAAGTTTTTTTCTTTTTACCTTTTGTTTTAGGCATTTAAGACTTAATTTTTTAAGATCACCATAACCAGGATGACTGATAACTATTCTTCTATCAGAATGTCTTGAACACTCATTTCAGAACATGGAAAGGACGCAAGAGCTGGCAGCAACTATAGGCTAGGCAGCACTTTTTGTTTTCCTTCTGCAGGGAGGACTACTACATGTGTGTTACAGGGAGGGTGCCAACAAGCTCCTGATCAAGGTGCCATCAACAGACTCTTGCTAAGGGTCCCTACCTCCAAGGAAGTCAATTTTTTGCTGTCTTTGGACAGTCACGAATTGGACTATGACTATGAGCAATCTAGTCCTCTCATCCCACAAGCATTTTAGCTAAAGGTCTGGAAACATGCACTATGTACACTTAGCAAAGAGTAAAAGTGCTTACAAGCCTCTAACATCAGTTCGGGTGATTTAACATAGCTATTAAAGGTTCCGAGAGATCAATCAGCCATTCCAGCAATGTGCCATTAGCACTAGGCTAAAGCATATTTGCTCCATTTGTGTGACATAAAGTCACATCACATTGTTTGCAAGGACTGATTTGGGAGAAACAATGCTAAAAAACATGAAGAAACATGACCGTGCAGGAGACACTCTGTGGAGCGACACTTACTGTTACCTGTCAACTACTACAACAAGGCATTAAAAAGAACCCTGTCTGAACAGAAAAAACATTTCTGTTACAAGTCTTCCAAGGGTATGGCCAATATTCAGCCACAAATTAAAAATATTTTAATGGAAACTCTACATCAAAGTGTGCTGCTGGGATCTGGCAAGGACAGGTTGACAATGCAATGCTCTTTTTGTGTGTGCGATCAAATGGCTCTGGAAGCAGAGCAGCTTATCGAAATTCTTAACTAAGGCACTCCTCACTGAGGAGGCTACTAAGAGCTGAACACACCATATTTTTCCTTCCTATGCTTTATATTTTCTTGGCCATAATAATCTCTACTTTTCACTGTTAGGCTGAGCTAACCTCACTATACAGACACATAAAAATGCATTTGAGAGTTTATATTAAAGAAAAGAACCCCAGACTCTTCCTCAACACTAGGATACTGGTTGGTTTTCTTACTGTATCAGATACAGTTGGTTGTCTGAATAGTTGGATGCCCATGAAACATCTTCATTGTCTTGTGGACTAAGTCTTTAATTCAAAAGCAGGGAATACCACCATTGTGTGGGTCACGGATCATGGAAATTAATTTGAAGTCTGTTGAACTTCCATTCAAAACTCACACTTCCAAGACTATTATGAGCCCTCTCCAGATTTGGAAAAACAAAGTCATAAATGTAGGACAGCCCATCTTTATCAATACTTAATTGCTACTTAGAAGAATTAAGTTACAAGCCTCTAAACCCACAAGATTTCCAGCTTTTTCCCCCTGCACATATTTTTTTGTAAACATTTGGGACAGTATTACCTAAATATCAACTGCTTTTAAGATTTACAAGGAATATTAACATAATCTTCTTCCCAGCTCTGTACCTACCATTTTGAGTTGAAGTCATGAGGGAAATAATCTCTGATTGCTTCTACAAGGTATAAAGGATTGGAATGATACTGAATGGATCAAAACACGCCGTGTGCAGCAACGTCAGCTGGCAAGTGGTAGGAGGTGGGTTTTTTTTCAAACTGACCCCATGGAAGACTGGCAAAAAGGTGTTCCATGGAGGAGCCCAGAACAAGCCCTCCTGCACTAGACAGGTGGATGGCCAAGCTGAGCATATTGTACCACTTCTTGGACCAAGGCGGGTTATAGGACAGTACCAATAGGATGCCATTACTTAGAAGCTCCTAAAGTGGTTTCAGTAATACCAGGTGCTTTAATTTCATCAACAGTCCAAGACTCCTTCAGCTTATAGGACAGTACCAATAGGATGCCATTACCTAGACAGAAGCCCCTAAAGTTGTTTCAGTAATACCAGGTACTTTAATTTCATCAACAGCCCAAGACTCCTTCAGCAGCTGTCTACAGTGAATTTCCTACTCCTTGCACTGCAAGTAGAAGAGACAGCACAAAACCCCATCCACAGACTTAAATAAACTTCTGAGCAGATTCATAAAAACTAAACATCAGTATGATGCCACAGGTCATTCTCAATAATACTTCATCTCAGTGTAAAAAATTCTCTAGAAATACACAAAGCCATGTGCACTGCAAGTAGAAGAGACAGCACAAAACTCCATCCACAGATTTAAATAAACTTCTAAGCAGTTTTATAAAAACTAAATATCAGTATGATGCCGCAGGTCATTCTCAGTAATAGTTCATCTCACTTTGCGTAAAAAAATCTCTAGAAATACACAAAGCCACGTTAAATGAATGAATGGGGATAACCATGCCATTATAATGTGTTCTAGTGCATCAACACACAAGGACTAGGATGTTTTGATGCCATTATAATGTGTTCTAGTGCATCAATGCACAAGGACTAGGATGTTTTGTTTTGTTTTTAAATACTTTGAATATATTTGCACTACTCATGTTACAGATTTGATGGGCTTAGCAATGCAATTAAAGCTTAAATACTTTGAATATATTTGCACTACTCCTGTTACAGATTTGATGAGCTTAGCAATGCAATTAAAATGTTATTAATCAAAAATACCATTCTTTTAATAGAGCAGTTTTATAGAATAGTCTTAGATTCCATTTTAATTATTTTCCTATGAAGGAAGTCTCCAACACAACTGATTAAACAAAAGTAATTGTTTTAAGACAAATGGCTAGACTGAATCAATACAAGAAGTGTAACTCATCAGCAATAAAACGCACTCAAATATATCTGCATTAATTGTTTTAAGACAAATGGCTAGACTGAGTCAATACAAGAAGTGTAACACATCAGCAATAAAACTCACTCAAATATATCTGCACTGCAGCCCGTAGCCCATCTGCCTGTACATATAACCAGAGTGTTGCCAATGTATCAATCACTCAATATTAGTGCTTCAGTGGATGGGGTGAACTGAAACACCTGCTGCGTTCATCCATTTCCTGAACACCTACCAAAATGTGCTCAGACGTTTTGACAGAAACAGTCAAAGCATCACTGTAATTCTGAATGTTCTTCACTATACACTAACTGTTTGCTTAATTTGATGTAGAATCCCTCACTTACCAGTGTATCACTGGATACAGTACAGTTGTCTAGGGACAGCAATTTTGTTAGTAAAGTATCTTAAATCACAGCAGGGATTTCCACAGACCTTAAAGCATAATGCATCCATCAGGCAAAAGTTATTATTGGCCAGAAAGCCCATCTGAAGCTCAACGTGAGTGTAGTTGTAAGTTAAAGATGCAACATCAGGGAGCTTAAAAAAAATTATAACCTTTGGTATAATTAAGTGGCTACACAATTACACTGTTTTAACGTACACTCAGAAATTAGAAAACATTACAGCCTCAACTTATGTAACTTAGCTGTTATGCACACAGGTTTTTTTTCGGCTAAAAAACCCCACTTGTTTCTTATAACTTTAGTTTGAGCATGATTTAAAAAGCTCAACATTAAAAAAAACCCCTTAAAAGCAAAAGACTGTCTCTAGAGTGAACATTTTCCATTAGAACACATTAATATTTGACAGACAATCTTGAACTGGAAGCATCTAACTTACAAACTAGATGCAGAAGTATTTAAATATGTCTCTGTAATTGTCTTCTTTTAAATTAAATTATACTAGTGCCAAAAAAAGGTAATTACGGTCAGTGTCATTTGCAACTCTGAAATTAAAGCAACCTCTAATTTTGGGCCCTTTATTAGCATATCTTATCAGTCAAAGAGTAAAGTCAGTATTCAGGGGCAGTTTTCTTTAATCTCCTCAAATTTATTCCTATATTCTATTTTCTTAATGAAAGATAAAACACTCTAAAGCCCATAGGGTTGAATGATAACAAATGACAGAAATAAACAGGACATTTTCTTACTAAGGAAAAAAAAAGCTACTTCTGGTCTAGTTCTAAATATAGCCTGAAGATCCTATTCTCATCATAAATACAAGAATTTTGTAGCTAAAGTGCAACTTATATTTTATTTATTATTTAACTTCCTTTCATAATTGTGTAGTTACTTGTCCACAGAACCCAGCACAGACACTTTAATCCTCTGATGGCAACAGAAACTAAATTATTCATAGTTTAAAATTTTTGTCCACTACATTTAAATCAATGCTATAAACACTGATTCAAAATCAACAACTGGAATTCCTACATAATCCAAGTGTGAGGCAAAACTTAAGGTTCATTCAAAAGTTAACTTTGTTAATTTTTTCCACTATCTTCATTTTTCCCCATGCAGCTTCTACAAGTCTGTTTAAGAAAAATGTTCTGTTTGATACATTTATGTATATACTTAAATAAAATATCTATTTTTCTTCTTTTAAAGTTCACCTTCCACACACACTTTTCATATATTTGGTGTTCAGATGTAAGTCAACTTCCATTCCCTTTTAATGGGGCCAAAATTTCACTTGTGGTGCAGCTGGATGGACACAACTAACAGTAAAAGGAAAGCATACCTACAGTAACAGGGACTTATCTAACCATGTGATAAAAGTGCTTATTAACAACTGAAAAAGAGAGAATGGATTTGGTTTGCTTTCTTTCCTTCCTTCTTTCTTTCCTTCTCTCTCTCTCTCTCTCTTTCTCCGCCTCCTTCCCCCCAATCAGTTATTTGTATCCAAAGAAGCAACTCTCAATTCAGAAAGCAATCTGAGGCGCACCTACAGCTGTAGCAGCCCAAACACCACTGCCTTCCAGGACAGTGCTCAGGGAGCCAGGCCAAGCCTTGGGACCAGGCTGTGCAGCAGAATTCCCTCGTGTCGCATCATGCTCTCCTCACACGGGCTTCGGAGGCTGAGCGAACATTTGCAAAATACTTTGCCAGTTCTACTCTAATGTACCATTTTTTGTTTTTCCATTAAGCTGCATAAGGAAATTCTTTGAGAGGGACTCCAATGTACTATTCAAGGGAGATGTGTTGAGGCAACAGGCTTATAATTACCTTATCAGGTACAGAAACTGTTTATTTAAAATGGATTTAATAAAACGCAAATGCTCTGGATCTTTCTATTTTTTTTAACCTAACAAACTACTTGCATGAATAGCAGGATGTATTGTTTATATCACTTTTCCCCTCTGCCCTGAAAGTTAAGGATCACTCCATCAGCTGCCAGCTGTTATTTATAACAGCCAGCTGTATAACTTCAAAGATCCTGCCATCAAAATATTTTATAATAACGTTACACTGATATAACAAGATACAGGAAAAGAAAACACTCAAGTAAATTCAGACAGTCCTCAAAATATTAACTTCTGTAAGACAGATGAGCTTTGACTTACAGTGAAGCACAAGTAAAACACTTTCTTAAATATATTAAAATTCTATTTACCTCATTAGGTCAGTAATTAATTTGAGAGGCAAAGGAACACCCAAAGTAAGTCGGAAACTACGCAATGTGTTCAAAGAAACTGTGGTGAGACATTTCATCAAATGGTGTAAGGATTAAGTATAGCCATTTAGTGCTATTTATATCAGTTCTGTACTCGTTATACTTGAAGACAACATGCCTTAGAACGTACACTATTATGCAAATAATGGAAAAAATTAAAAATGCCTCAAAAATTAGATAAACATCTGAAACTCTCAGTTCATGTAACTCATACTTAATTAGTTAAGTAACATAATTAATTATATAATACAATTCTTCTCAGAAAGTAACTAGAAACTGGCATTTCTCACTATTCCCATATTTCAGTTCCTTGTGAACGACCAGTAGCACATAAACACTATAGCAACATTTCTATTCAGTTAAGAGAAAATTTACAGGTCTATTGCTTTGTACAACTACTTCAACCTTTGCAATGCAGCATCGACGCTGTTTCTTCTCACACAGTATCACTCCTATAATGTTCCTTCTGAGCAAGCTTCCTGACCTTATTTATGCACACATAAAATAAAGTCAGTTACCTCAGCAATTGTCCAGGAAAGGAACTACACATTTCAGAAGGATCAGCAGGTAGAAAATGACATCACATTGTCTGCAAGCATTTGCTAGCATTATGCTGACCCTGTAACACTAAGCAGTTGCCTTCATTACGTACTCAGGGATCACTGTTTTTAACCCAGGCTTAGCCTGCCTAATGAGAAAGAAGATGGCCAACATTCTGGAAATACTTTGATGTTACAATGCCAAGGACAAAAATTCAGGCACCCATGACTCCTCTAAAGCTACAGTAATAACATGAAATGGTTCTATTTGCCTCCTGTTATAGTGACATTTAGGAACACTATTTTCAAACATTTATTTTAAAATTACTACCAAGACTGCCATCAATGCAAATATCATATAGGTCTGGCAAAAACCAATTACTTGGGCAATCATGTGCAAACCTGAATTTCCAGATTTCTTTAACAGTGGATTAGAAAGATCTCTGACCAGAGAGGACTAAGGAAGCACCAAAACCAGCTTAACAACATCAACAGTTTCTTATCCAGACTAATCTTCACACAAAGTTTAGCCATATCAGAGACTGTGTTTCACCATTTTCTATTAATAGATATGACTGCAGGATGATTTTTAAAAAACCAAATGGAGCACGGTAGCCACACCTACATCACCATATTCCAAGTTATTACTACATTAGTTCACAGACATGAAGCATCCGAACTCCTATAATACTACGTGCCATTTAAAGCACTTGCATTCGTAGAGAGATTTGTTCAAAAAGGTTTCAGTTTAGCTTACTTATCTGCATAAAACCAAGGCAAAAAAAAGTTCACAATATAAACCCTGAAGAAATCACTATCAGCTGTTTCCCCTCTAACAAATCTAAGTTTCTTACGTACACATTTCAAGGACAGGCCCTGTTTAAAGCGCTCCGTTTATTTGAAGTCTGTTTCCTGCTAACCAGCTGACAGATCAAAAGTACTTCTCAGTCCTAGCATTTGTTCCCATTTTTCCCTCTTTTTCAACTTAGTCAAAGTTTTATATTTAATAAATTTAAATTTTATTTAAAAATTGATCCTTTCATCCTCTTCAGTCTTCTATTCCTTACTATTTATGTTCCACAACGTTTTCCTGTGACACCTCTGAAATACTGGAATCTATGCCATTGAAGTCTGCTACATGAAATAAAGCACAAGTATAAGCCTCTGTAAGATTAAAAATTTAAGCTTTTGAGAGCCTGGAACTTTTAAGTACTTCGTAAAATATACACAGTTATAAATTAGTGTGCACATACAGTGGGACAATTTAATATCTAAAAGATGTCTTTACATACAAACCTGGTACAGTTTATGAATTAAAGACTTTCATATACATCCCTTTTTGCAATTGCTGGACTTTTTTGCTGCCACTTACTGGTAATCTATTCCTATCAATTCATTATCTCAGTGATATCCCAAATATTTCATTAAAGAGTAAATAAAATACACTGTCTTACAGTTAGAACAGCTACAATGCAATATATTTAGGTAAATAATTTGTCAGTACTTGGCTTTATAAAACGTACTCACCTGTACTCGGTTACTATGGAAACAATGACCATAAAATCGATCACAGTTTAGTTTCACAACTTTCTAACATTGTAACTTGATTATCTGCCTTTCAGCTCAATATACAGGTCAAACACCTGGAATAATGCAGCTGAGTAAAGAGACATGCTAGGAATAGACTTGCTTCCACTGTGTCCAATTTTTTTTTCTTCAGAAGTTAAACATAAGGACCTCAATATTTTTCTACTTGCCTTTTCCTGTTTTGAAAACAAATGCCAGTGCAGTTTCGGACCTTTCAAAGTGAGATTCTTAAAAATCCCCAAAAGTTAAGGATTCTTAAGCACTTTTTCTCTGACATGCCAGCTCACAGTAGGTTTAAAAAAAAACAACAACAACAAAAAACCCCAAACCCTTTTCCTGTTTATTTCCAGAACTATTACTGACTTGATGATCTCCAGTAAATCACCTTTCTACTCTTAATCTCAAATTTTATCATCTCTATAACAGAAGAAATCTATTAACACTGATTTGTGAAAGTACACTGACCTAAATGTACACCTAAAAAAAGCAGAATATGTGATAAGGTTTGAAACAAATATGAAGAGCCACATGAATCTCAACTATTCTTTATCCTTTTAGAAAACTGAGTATCTCATCTCATAAATGCTGAGTTTTATGATGAATGAGATAGATATATTCAGTGTCTTCTTAAAATGTTCAGACGATAGAGAGATGGCTAGAGAGGGAGGAAAAGATAAGAACGATATATGAATTTCTGTGGAACATAGACTACAAGCGTGGTATACATCAAAATGAAATTAAACAATCCCTAGCCTCTAAACAATCAAGCATCTGTACCGTTTTTGCATCAATGCTGGTTTTGCACCTAATAGTTTGTAATTATACACACACACACACACCTTGCAGCTTCTGGACTAAGCTCCCACATACGGGCTAGCTATGTTTGCTACCAGCCTATGAGAGCACACTTTTACTTTTGGGAAGGAATGGGAAAAGAAGATGTACTGTTATGGATACGATTGTTCTAGTTGCTTTATATTATGCCATGCAAAATTTTATGAATATGTAGTTATTTTATGTTTATTTATACAACATTCTGGTTAACTGATGGTTGCCATCTTATCTCAAGTACTTATTTTAATTACATACTTTGTGTCAAAAAAGCCACCTGCACTCTGATCCAAAGTCCGCTAGCTTGGATTGTCTGTAAATTCTGAGAGGCTTCATCACAGCCCATTGCCTGAAGGTACACTTTATACATCATCTTCTTGTCAGTGACATGTATTTTCTTCCTTCCTTCCCCAAGGAGGCTGTATTTTCTGTTTTCATAAATATGAAAGGAACACTTTTCAGAAAATACTGTACATTTTTTGCCTTCACTGTTAACATCCCATATCAGGACCAGAACTTAACTGCCAGACTGGATCAGACCACTGGGTGTCAAAATGTTTTTACATCTCAAGAAGTAACAAACTAACGAGAAGAAGTACAAACTTCCTTTGTACTCACTTCCTGCAGTATTATGGAATGAAAACAAGTATCCAGTTCATCAGTGTACTGCCCACTATCAATTATTACACAAAAAATAATTTGCCTCCTTTCTGAATTAATTAGTTGTAATCTTCTCCTCTTCCCTCAAAATTTTTCATGCCTCTGAGTAATTTTTAGCTTATCCCTAGTCACCACAGAATATTATAGGAACACCAACGTTCTCCAACATAACATCATTGGTATGAAAGCCGATTAAACACATCTCTCTGTTTCCCCCTAACTGACATAGATCTTTCACACATGGGTCTTTAAGCAGGTTTGTGGACCACTGTTCTGATCCAAGCAAATTACAGCTTAGCTCAATTATTCAACTAATTTTGTTTTCCAAAACATAATTCATTCATAAAGCAAGATTTTTAAGATCTTCATGATTTTCAATCACTTTCAGGATTCTTCCTCCTTAAAAACCATTATACACTTCATAGCAAAAATGTCTGATGTCAGGTCTGACACTTTCAACAGCACTATGACAAACGAAACTAGAATCGATGGAATTAAGTATTGCCTTTCTAGACAGCCTTACTGTCTAGCGTTATAAGGTTTTACATTCCATAACATGCACCAAGCACCATAAGGAGAGGAATGACTAGATCTTCACAACATACTGCTCTATCAAGGGTGTTCTGCAAAGTTTTTCTCTTATAGTGGTTCCACTAAAAGTTAAGGTATACAACACTTCACTTTGGGCACAACTGATTTCAGTGCTACAGAAGACTAGAACAAACCACTTAACCTAGCAGAGGTACCATTATGACTTTGCACAGAACAAAATAAATTAATCCAGAACCAATGCTAAAAATTCTGCTGGTACAAAATACTTGGGGGTCACACGCTGTGAAGCCATAGTAAGCTCTCCAATGATGTGTACCTCTACATTTTTTTTGTTCAGAAACAACAACCCAAGTCAACAGTGATTTTCATCTTACGATTAAGTTTCCTGTGAGTCAAAAACAGTATGTGTCATGTCCCTATTAATGTAGACAGTTCTTTAGAAAGTTTAATAAGATAAAGGTAAAACTCTGAAAATAAAAGATGCAAGTGTGTGTCAAAGTAATGTGTTTCTTTTAACAGGTGGGCAATGTTTCATGATAAAAAATGTTTGCATTGAATGTATTAAGATTAATTATTAATAAGGAAGCAAGTACATTTTCATAGGGCTACAGCTTCAGGATTCAGTGGCAAAATTAACAGTTCAGTTTGCTCAGTGGACGACGCTAAAATACATTTAGTTTAAAACTAAGTTTAGGGCAGCTGTTAACAGTGTGGATTACTCACGTCCTACTTGCAGCATTAGTTCAGAACTGTCTATATCACCACGTAAATGTACAACTTATTCTGTGCTATGACATGACTTCCAATAAGCAAATCTATATAAAGCAATTATGGAAGGAGGAAAAAACATGACATTACAAAAGAAATTTGCTAAATATGTATCTTTTTCAAGAAACATAAATTTAAAACAGTTCTGTCGCTAATAGGGCTCAGCATTTTTTCCATCTGCTTGATCAGCACATAGCTGTGGCATAGAGTTCAATAGGACATGAACTCCACTGACTGAGTCAGCTCCCCAAAGAGTCAATGTGATAAAACAGTAGTCCGAAATTTAACACGCTGTCTTTCAGACAGCTGAAACAGAGATTGCAACAAAAATCTCTTGTTTACTCACACAAAAGGCAAAAATGAAGTGGCAGAGTAAAGTACTTTCCATACTACCATATTCTTAATTCACAAGTACATTGGGAATATAAAGTTCCCAAGGGTGACTAAATCAGAAGCTCCAACATTATGTTCAACATGGACGTATTCCTTGATTCTAAGAAAAAGATTCATCAGAAGAACGCCACCATGAAGGAGGATTTATAACTGGTGAGACACTTTGCACACAAATTCTGCACAGTTGGGCATGACTTCAGTCTGAATGCCCACACGTACAGCTGCTGGGAACATGCAGATTTCTATCTCTTCAAGGGATTTCCAAGACGCTTGTCAGAAAGCCATGACCCTGCTCTTCCCTTGCACTAGGCAGCAAAATTGGCAGGTGCAGAGCAGAGGGCTTTCTGAGCCAACCCCCCTAACTCCCTGCAATAGAAGTCCAGGAGACAGCGTGTACTAAGGCTCCACTCCTGAGGATGAGGTCAAGGACCAGAACTGCAAAGGGGAACTAATTGTCCTGGATTCAGTCAGGGAGTTTGTGCTGGGCATGCATGAAAGTTACACAGCATTCAAACGGCTATCCACGAGAAATACTAGAATGGAAAAAGAGTGCAGCTGCCTGCTGCAATGAAATCCTGTGTCACTTTCCTGCGTAACAGTACTACAGAAACACAGTGCGGGTTTTTTTGTAGGAGGAGAAACACCTTCTTTGAAACGGCTAAGGTTTCTTCTTCTATTTTCTCCCTTCTGAATTATATTTAATTAAAGCTGGCACTAATTAACAACAATTAACAACACTGCAAATTCCTCAAAATACTGTTCTATATATGTTTCCTAAGTAATACTGGAACATGCTAGGAGGAAGTAAATAATACTGACCTCCTCCACAACATGCCAAATAAGCAGATTTGAGTTAGCTTAGAAAGTGCTGATAAGTAAGAAATGCTTAACAGAAGACCTATTTGAGTCCAAACTCACCAAATGACAACCTAAAATTATAAGAGAGAAAAGAGAAGAATACAATTTTTAATTTTTAATGTGTTAAGACAAACTTTCCTTTTCTCTATTTCACACAATAATATAACTCTACAGATAAAGACCGAGTAGAGATAATGCTACAACATTCAAACACTTTTATAAAAAGAAAGTATTTTTGGATTTTTGGCCCTGCAAACTGTTTCAAAATGGGAAATAACTGTATTTCTAGTTTAACGATAAATTATTTTTCTCAGCTGAAACCTGGAAATCAATCATCAGAATTGCTAAATAAAAGATCACACAGCTGACTTGTACGTGGTTTCTATAGGAAAAAGTCACTCTGCAAGTCTGATTCATATCCAAGATGTATTTGTACATTCGATTTGTACATTTCAAACATTCAGACATTTCAGACATGAAGACAGTAGCAATACCACAAACATCTGAATTCCTCTTAAAATAATTTAGAAATGTCACTGTTGAGCAAAAGATGTGCTCTTGTGTGCAAAGTAAAAACACATACTTGAACCCAAGATTCTCCAGTTCCTGAACTGTTATCTCCAAGAGAGTAAACCTCTAGAGTACATCTCCACATGACACATTTATCTAAAGTGGCTGCACACATATAATGATGGCTTTTGTTTAGTGATCATGGCCATTTTGAGTTTGTTTAAATACTGCAGCCGAATGCTTATAAACTAATCCCAGAACATTTTGAAACGCTTCAAAGCTTTTAGCGGGGGAACCTCTTGCATAGGCTTTGTAGATGAAGCTGACCACAGTTCACTGGAAACAGCCAGCTCAGATAAGTAAGATGAAAGCAGACATTTCCTGAAAATATCTTGAAAGCTTTCCATTAGACTGTACCAGGGGTATACACTAAAAACAGCAAGTGCCCATGCTTGTATAGCAACCAATCTTCCTACTGCTTTCTCCATTCTTTCTTGAATTACTGTATTTCTATTTATCTGCTTCATCTGATATCTTGCGAAGCTCTTTGGGGGAAAAAGATGCAACTTCTGTATTCTAGCACACAGTACACTATAAAGCAGCTATTACTGTAACAAAAAAAATCTGAAATCTGCTTAACATACTAAACATTGCAACAGAAGACACAGAAATCTACCACTGCCAAGGTTATTACAAACAACAAATAAATAAGAAATTTAATCTACAGAAAATTTAGAAGAGTCACCCATTCCAACTATTTGAACATAATTCTCTGGCTGTCAAAGTGTACTCTAAGAAGGTCGATACAGCATTGCTGAATGTGCTGGTCACAAAGATAGGAGTGCCTCAGGCTAGATTTTCAATAAAGGCTGAGACTGGCTGTTCATATTTTATACGATAATTTGATTGAATAAATCCATCTGTTCACTAAGAACAGGAAATGCTCCACTGTTGCAACCTCCACATTTTATAAGTCAAGAAAGACAGTCACACTGACTAGTTTCAGGCACTTTATTTCAGATCAATGAATTAGAAGCCCAGGTTTCTCTAATAGTAGACTCAAGGGCACGTAAGTACATTTAATAGCTGCTGGAGGACCAGCAGACTATGAAGGGAGCCTAGGTCTAATTTAAGCACCAAAATTAGGTGCTATGACTATCCAACATGTTTTATCTTACAAAGAGTTAGTATGTACACCCCAATGAAGGGAGGATAGCATTACCATAACATAATACGAAGTATTAAGCAGTGATAACACTTGAATTCAGTACAGCAGTAACAATAATAGTTATTCTGCCCAGCAGGTTTCACAAAAAGGGTCAAGGCACTCTGAAAGTGCACTGTGAAGCTAAGTACACTGTTTGAGTCCTCAGCACACGCTAGCCATATATGAGAAGGAAGTGGTGAGCCACAATATCGATGCTTGCACCCCATTTTGTGCAAAGTCCAACAAGTTGCTACTTTAAATAAAACAACCCTGCCCCCTTCCAAACAAAATAAAAAAATACTAGAGGTCTCAATAGTTTCTTTTGAGGTATACCCTGAAATCCCATGCTCACTCTGCCTTCTGTAGTCTCTGTTCTTACACCTCCTGCACCCCAAGGTACCTGTAATATAGTCTTTCATCCTCCTGGGAAGAGGAAGTATTATCCTCTTCCAGGGTGTTGCTTATGCTACTTCGCTGTTCAGTGTTAGGACTAAAATGGCCATCCTGTGTCTGGGATCAGGTCAATACATATTCTGAAAATGTTCTCCTCTTTCAGTGAGAGAAGCTAGTAAATAGCCGCTCTGACCCAGGCCCCATACAGCTCTGCAATCTAAATGACATTATATGTGCTGCAACGTGCATCACCTCTCAGTATAGCTAAGGGGAAGCCAGAGAAGACTGGCTGTAGAAGACTGTGTAATTCTTTTTATGAGCAATATTAGTAAGATATGACAGATCCCTTGGCAGACTGCAGGAGGTGAGAAAGGGCCACAGTCTGAGGACCCATCTGTAAGAGGTTGCCCAAGTCCTCAGTAGCCTTTCTCTGCACACTTCTGGCTTCCACCAAATATTCAAGTTTGATTAGAATTCTCAAATAATTAAATGTTCTGGTTTAATTTTTCCGGAAATGATGCAACACACATCATCTTAGAGCAATCTTAACACTCTACTTCTGCCCCACCTACATTCTTCCACATCCTCTCCTAAGAGGGTGCTGAGAGAAGTTGTTCAAAATCTTAAGATCAGGAGCTTGCAAGAACCTTACAATAAGCTGAAGCCAACAGCAGTTCTATTCATTATTTCACCAGAATAATATTAGAAATAAAATCTGCTGTTTTAGGATCAATTATCAGTCATTTGTTTAGGGGTGGAACTTTAGAAAGCAAAAGTAAAAAGAGACTTGGTTTTCTCCTTCTGCTGCTCGCTACAAAGACTGCCTGCTACTTGTAAAACATTTTAAAGCAATTGTAAAACAATCATTAGGTATGCAAACATTCAGAGCTCATCATATGCAGAGAGACCAGCAACATATTTTAACTTCTGATTAAAACTCACCATTTCCTTAAATGTACAGAAACTACTTGAAAAATTAATAAGATCTGTTTCACAAATTACCAATTCAACCATAAGAATATATAGTAAAAATGACAAAAGATTTGTTCTTATAGTTGATAAAAAATTTATACCAAGGCATTCAAGTAAAGTTACTTTCTGTGTTCTGATTTAATGAATCATTTGAGCGGTATCTGGCTGGGTGACACAGATGTAAGGCTCGCTGAAGCCTGCTCTAATGCCTGCTGGTATAGTCTTCCTTGGGACAGTAAAGCCAGAACAACGTGTCAGACTGAAGTAATATCAAAGAAAGTAAGTGCAGTACTGGGGATGCTATGAGGCTGGCCCACAACGCCTCTTGACCTGTGAATGTCTGTAAGTACTTCTCTGTCCCATAGGCTCCAGTGACCCAGGAAGCCCAAAAGAAGCAGCAGCAGTGCGGTAATAAACCATCTCTGGAATAAGATTTTTGCAATCTTGTAATTCAAACTGAAAGACGTACAAAGATTGCCTGATGGTTTAACCCCACTGAAAGGCAGTGCCTGACACTATGTGAAACCACCAGTGATTTCTTCAAAGATGAACAAATGCTAAATGTTTAGTACAAATTTGTGAGAGAACTGTCTGTTTTACACACTGCAAAGTTTATATCTTTAACTTCAGAAATTTACTTGAATTTGGAAAATATAAATTAAGGAAGTTACCTGCTGCATATGACTACAGCTTTTATAGATCACGCATCTGTGTAGAAGTTTACTGAAAGATGCTATAACAAAACCATGATTCCTGTCCGGAAATCCCTTGGAAAGAATTTAATTCTACATTAGGTAGAACAAAGCTAAGGAGGACTGTATGCACTGTAGTATCGTAATCTTAAGCAATAAAGCTAATCTTCATAAAAAATAAAATACTGGGTCCCAGGATTCCTTTCAGAAATTTGAGAATTGCTAAAAAAAGCCTTCCCCTCTCAAAGGAGTTTGCTAGAATATTCAAACAAACATATTTAGAAGCACACCAAATCTTTATGGAAATAATTTGACTTTAATCATGAGAGTGAAATCTTTTAAGAAATTAGAAGTAAAATTGAGCAATGAAAAGTGTAACAGTTATGCCAAATACAAATAATAAAATAAACGTAATTTTGTCCTACTGTTGGAGAGGGGAAGAATGTTTGTCAGTAGCAAATGGAAGAGAGTGAAGTATACTCCTCCCTTTACCCAGCCCTCTTTAAAAACCCCTATAGCTTTTTTTAACATAAGTTTGTCCATTGTTAATATGTTGTTGCAAGTGGGACAACGCTGTGTTGTCAAGATAATTTAGTTCATATGCATGAAAAAATATTTTTGTTGATTCCCCAGTTAAAGAAATCTTTCCTTCCTTTTATCTGAAAATTAAATCTTGTCTCAATAGGCTAGTTAAGACAGTTGTGTATGAGAATATTTGATATTAAAGGATACTTACACAGATAACAAAACAATAGCAATTAGAGTCCATTCAGGCATTTTGTGAATAATATTTCTGTTTGTTAACCTGAAAAAAAAAATTTTAAAAAAAATCAGAACATTTCAGAGTGAAAGCAAACAGATTTTAACTGCTGAATTCTGATTTAAGTCTACCATTGAAAGACTTAAAACACTGAGTTACAACGTAGCAACGACAGCAGTATCTAAGCAATTCACCAATTTTCGGGCTCCTCTCTGTAATGCAGAATTCCCAATATGTCTTTTTTTCTACATTAAAGTGGGATGGGGAAGACTGAACAGAATCTAATTCTTTGAATTAGCGTGCAAACTGTCCTTCTTGCTCACAGTTTCCCTTCTATGTAGCCTTGTATAAATTCCTATCCAGAATGAAGGTACCCTGTCATTCATACCCACTTCTCCAGGCACTGGTGAAGATAGGAGGTTGCTTAAAATGAAACACCTGGCAACAAATGCAAAGCCAGGGTTTTCTTCCCCAGTAAGATCCTTTTAAAAGATTCTTCTGGCTAAAATATAGATACCCCTAAAAAGTGTTAAAAAGTGGAAAAGTATTTGTACTTGCCATTGTTAAAATTATTTTAACTAATTCCCCAAAGTTAATTCAAAATGGTCATTAAAAGTGCAGTTATTAATAAGATGCTTTATAGGATGATTTTGCACTTCCTTGCTTCTGACAGCTTTTAAAAATTTTAAAAATTAATTTTTATTTAAGGATAGTAAAAATTAAAGCAATATTATCCTATTTTTCTCCTCAAATCTCCAGGTCTTACAACCAAAATAAGACTTTGAAGCAATGATTACTCAGTGTCTCAACAGCCCAAGTCTTATTAAATGATGAAAGGAAAAGCAATGTTTTGTACTACATGTACAGGAACTGTCAAACTAGAACCAATAGTTCCGGCAAATACAGATTACTTGTGTTGTTAAAAGACTCATGTTTCCCAATTACTATCTGAAATAGCTAATGCCATTAGCTGGCAAAAAAGCTGGCACCTGGTAAACTGTTACATTTTTCTATCTATACAACAAGAGACAAAACAACGGCTGAATGTGACTCAGAACTGATGACAGTGATAAACACTCCCAAGAAATGCCTGATGGAATCATCTTGACAAGCAATTCATATGTAACATTCCAGTTAATCTGCTATGATGAGACACAATGGAAGAGACAGCTCCAAGCCACCTGGGAAACTCTGTCAAAGAGAGAAAGCAGCTTTATTTCAATGCTCTACAAGGAGTTATTATTGATTAGAGCACAGGAAGGTGTCATTCTTGTACACAAACTGAGAGATGCAGTTATTTGTGTCAATTAACTCTCATTCAATGTTAGTATTGATTGGCAAGGTCTGAACACTAGTCATTGCCATCAATATGCTATTATGAAGGAGGTAGTCAAAAGACAGATAACCAGCAGGACACGGCAATACAGATCTGCTGATGTACTACTGTCACTGGACTGGATGAACAGTCAACTCAGGCTTCCACAACGAGTAACCTTTCAGTACAACACCTGTCCTAAGCACTTCTGCAGCTGAAAAAAAACCCAAAACATTTCAGGCAGATCAGACTAAAGCTTGCAACCTACAGGTGTGAAGCCTTAAATAATAAGGAGCAGTGGAAGGGCAGTCACTTTCAAAAACAAGCTGTGTGTCAACACCAAGGCCTCTGAAGAGCAAAGCTTTCAGAAAACAGGGACGTGCAAGTCCTCTCTAAAAATGGTTCATTAATCCTTTGTCTTGCCTCTAGCTAAAAACTGTTACTTCAGAACAATCCATGAAAGAGAGGTCAGTCGATTTCTGTCATAAACATATAAAGTGGAAATGTTAAAACTCCACAAAACTTTGTGTACATGATTTGAGTTTTGCAGCGAGATACTTTTTGTCAGTTTGGTTAAATTCTCCCTGACCTACTCAAAGAAAGAAAACAATATGCAACTTTTCAAAACAGAATGTAACTACTTTCTTGGCCTCTGTAGGGCAGGAAATGCAAGCCAAGAAGGTTGGATAATCCCAAATAGCTGTGTGGGTCACCGAGCTGTTAGTTTTTAGGTGTCGTGGTTCACCCCTGTGAGATGTACTGCAGCTGGTCTTGACTGCTTCCACCATCCAGTAGGCAGCAGGAGCCATGCAGCAATTTCAATACTCCGTGAAGGAGCTCAGACTGAGCAGGTGGATCCAAGGGCAGAAGCTGACAGGATAAAGGACTAAAGAGTAAGATGCATAAAAATTCCATTCCAAATGACCTCCCAACAACTCACTAGTGCCCAGCCTGCAAACGAAGTGAACTCCAATATGGAAGTTGTAGGAATACCAGGGCTGTGATTCTGTGATTCTGTGAGTCCAAAGTTCAAATAACCAGTAAATAAAAAAAGTAAGCCCAAAAATGACAGAAAAAGAGGATACACAGTTGGTTCTACTTTTTTTCCTTTAGTTGTCTTCCCATTTAATTACCATCAGCTGCAAATTTTGCTAACAGAACTCCAAATGATGGCCTGATTTGTAAACAGTGTCAGCCGTGGAAGCAGATTTAAGCACATCCCTAAGTGACTTTTGCAATAACTTAAACAGGGACCACAATAAACTTTAAGTTATAGGAAAGACACTCAGCAATGCAGGAGCTCAACAGCCTTTCCTCAGCAGGACTACGCTTCCTGGGATTTATAGGAAACAATTTGACAACAGGAATACTGTCCAACAGGGAATGGCAGATGGACACCAGGATTATTATGCTAAATACGTATACCCTAACAGGCCCTAGCATCAGGTGTTATGAACTAGATGCAAGAAAATGTAACTGGTTAATATAAAACAATTTTTTAAAAGTATATTTTTCTTTATACTTATTTATAAATTATAGTCTCGAGTGTTATTTCCTTTTCTAGAAGTTTGTTTATCCTTACAATGAGAATATAGTTGTCATCTATGAATCTAGAGCTCAATTTTTAACATGTTACTAAGAATTTGACCAATAGCTAGTAGCAATGAGTTATTGGTACTAAAGGTACATTTGGTGAAAAAACATTCCTTTGAACAGGTCTGTGCTTCCTCTCTGTTTTACCCAGTATGTCTTTGTTCTTACACTAGGAGAAAAAGAAAAAATGTTCCCAAAATAGCGAAGATTCTCTTTCTCTTTTGTTTTACACATCTATCTTTGTTGCAGAGTGAAGTCATGAGCATTGTTGCAAATGAAGCAGCCTTTTTCTTCACACATCCAGATTCCCAGGTGTAGGCATATGTAACTTCAGTTCAAGAATCTGACCTGTTAGTTTGGCTGTTTGCCTGTTCTGTAAGGCAGTAAGATGACTTCCTGGGATTAGGACATAAAGTTGTGACTTTAGGGGACCTCAGCTATTTGTAATTTTTCCAAAACTTGCACTAAAATAAGCAAAGTTAAACTAACCCAGGTGAGCACAGGCAAGTAGTAAAGCATAGATTGTTTTTCTTTAGGCTTCAACTAGACCCATTTAACCACAAAAGACAGCTCCTCTACCCCCTGAAAATGAGCAACATATTTACATACTGTAGTATAATTTAGTTTGATGACAAGCAAATATGACCTACTGTTATAATTTTAGGCTCTCTTTAAGAGAAGCCCATTGACTTGAGAAAAAAAAATCATAAATGCTCTGGTGCTTTCACATGTGCATACAGAACCTTGTCTGTGACAAAGTATTGCTGATTGACTTGAAACCCAGAACCTAAAATTCCACTTAACAGGGATAATAGGTAAACGCCTGTTAGTGACTGTTTACACCCACAATACATATTTAAAAGCTAAATTATTGCCTTGGAAACAAGATAAGACGAAGCTGTAATAAAAAGTCTTGAACACATCTTTAGGAAACAAGTGTATCACATTCCATGATACTCAATTAGTTCAATGTCAATTATAAGCTCCATAAAACAAAATAAGTACTTGCAACCATAAGATACAGACAAAATTCTATTTTCAATATTAAATACTATGCTTAAAAAAACCCAACCACACATGCACAAACATAATCATTTAGCCTCAATTTATATATAAATAGCTAATTTTCTCTTGATCTTTTAACAAAGTGCCCTTACACACTCTGGAGAATTATTTGACATCTCAGTTTTCGTAACAAAAGCTTACAGGCACTGAGGGACTTTGTTTGGGAAGAGCTCTAACCATTCTAAAATGTCTCTTGAGATCCCTCTAGTGCGTTTCCCAGCAGTGGTGATTGAATAAAATGCTGCCCAAAGGAGGCTGAACTGCAAGTGTTCCCTTAAAAACCAATGGAGTGGAAAATCGTTGTTGCTCAGTTCACCACATGCTCTTTTACCCTTCTTCAGCTAAGCTCTAGTACAGCCATGTGTTTTATCTCCTACCCTCTCTGGCAAGTTCTTAATCCTGAAATATTTCCAGTACAAAAAGCAGGAAAGAGCTCTAGCATTTGTCAGTGCTCCCTCCGTAGTCATTATGCATTTTAACCGCATTAACAAAGAAAGTAAAGTTAATACCCTGCAAACATAAATACCATTTAAAATTTATCCCAGGTCTCCCTGCCAAGGCATTCAACCTAAAAGCAGAGAGACCACTCTTACTGAGTAAATTTAAACCCACGTACAGAACTGGAGAGTCAAACCTATGCCTTCATCTTAATACCCATGAGCTAGCTTTTGGGTATCAACAGACCCTCCTGTATCAGAAATGGAAGAAGGAGAAAGGTCCCAAAGGCTTTTAGTGCTTCCCTATTTCCTGGATTTTTGTATTATTTTACTATCAGTTACAATAAAACTCCATTTATTTTGAGACACATGCATATAAAGGCACTTACAAATTCTTGTGTAGTGCCCACAACTGTCTTCAACCATCCCCTGCCCACAGTGCTGAATTTCTAAGCAATTTATCTGAAATGAGAGCCCCAAGAACTTGCTACCATTACCCTCAACTTACTTCCTAGCAAAAGAAGACTTAAAAATAAACTCACACAGTGTTATCTGAGGGATCAGAAATAGATCAGGGGAGACACTTAAAATACGATAAATTACTGCTACATGAGCCAGGTATTGGGATCAAAGTGCAAATTAATTAGTGTTGGTTCCATTCTGTAAACCCACAGGTGTATACATAAATAAGTTTTCAGAAGTCCATTTTGGCTTCAAAGCTCCTTTGCTACAAACCACTTTTAAAACTTCATATTCAGACCTCATTTTTCTTTGAATAACAGAAGTGATTTAAAATAGAAGTTCTGCTTTTGAGAACCTCCAGGACTTCTTACATAATCAATCACACAGAAGTAGATTGAAAGAGACCAAATGTAATTTTTCCAGTTCTATCAACCCATAAGCTAAAGTTAAGCATTAAGCACTCAGACTGCAGAGCAACAAATTTGTTTTAAATTTTAAGACACAAAGATCTTATTCAAACAGTAGGCATATATACAGTATATACATGCTGCTCCAATATAACCAAAAATAACTTCCCTGGTTTCAGTGCTGTTGTTAAAATAAAAGGTTAATCACAATTTAAAAAGACTGTAATTACAGAATCAAGTTAAAACACTAACAATTCTTTTAAATAAAAGACATCATGCACAGAGTCAGCAGAAAGGAGAAAAGTATCTTCCATAGCAAGAAATCCTGCATATAGAGGTTTTAGTCTGTGTTTTAGTGCCATTTTTCCAGACTAGATTCCTTGTTGCAAATGCCACATGAATGACTTTTGGAAAATTTACATGTACACCTCATGCAGGTTGGGGAAGTCAGGGGGAAGTTTCAAGAGTGACGTACACAGAGCTAGCAACTGTTATTGCTCCTTTTCCTCACAATACTTCAAGATCCAGGACATGACCTAGGTCCAAGTTATTAGAGTTGTATCCCAAAGAAAGCCTAAAAATGTTCAGCGAAGTTACCACCATCCTGGTTTCCCCCCTTCTTTATCCCAGTGTTTCCAAATACTGTCTCTAGTGCTTTTGACTGAACCAGAAGCTTCATCTGTGATGATAAAGTGTCCACTAGATCTACTTCCCCTTGAAATGAGGAACAAGACAGACCAAACTGGACCTTCTTCCTGGCTCTAGAAGTTAGTGGAAACAAGTATTAATCACACTAAAACCATTTAGTCCAGCTGTGGGGAGCCAGAGCAAGAGAAAGCGACAGATCTCAGAAACTCAGGCTTAATAGGAGGTGACGAGGTAGCAGAACCTTTAAAAGACTCACCATCATCCTCCAGAGACCACTGGCCTAGTTTTTAAAAATCTACAAATACTCCTGGTGACCTAGCCGCTGTCAGGAGCAGGGAAAGGGCTGACTTGTTAGTCCACAGGGAATGTGACATTACCTACATGAACACACCAGCCAGAAAAGGGCAAATCTGCAATAGGGCCCTCTCTGTACCCAAATCACAAATCATTCAACAGCATGTTTAATTAATCCATCAACAAGAATCTCTAAATAAAGACCAATACTCACCGGAAAGTTTTGACAAGATTTTTTAGCTCTGTGTAAACATCACCTGCAGCAATCTGAAGAGGGCCCAAAACTGCAGGTAATCTAGAAGGCAAAAACCCTGGTCAATATACATTTTAATCTCTTTCTCACTTCTCAATTAGGACTTCCACCAAAGCTCATGAAAGCTAATAAAAAGAGATGGTTTTTTGTGCAGGAGATCAGGCCTGTAGTTTACATTTCTGATTCCTCCGAGCGGTATTTGGGCAACACCTTCACTTTAGAATAGCTTGTTTTTAAAAATAAGCAGCTCTACTTCAGTGTAGACATCATAAAGAAGAAATTAAATATAGTTTTATGTGTATACTTAACTTCACATTTCAGTTCTGACATGACATTCTTACTAAAACAATCAAAGTTTTTACATTAGGAGGTTTAGAATTCCAGGCCTTATAAATGTTTCAAATATTTATATTCCTCAGACTCACACAGATGCAACATAAATAACATTCCACTGTAAGCCTGATAGTTGGAATCAAGATGATAGTAGGGTAATCAGAAAATTTCAAAAGAAATAATAAAACAGATTGCTTCCCTCCTTGATTTTGCGTAAAAATTGGTGTAGCACGCAACAAACCGCACATACCATTTAACTAGTTGTCAGTATCCCCCGAATACTGGAAATAACATGCATTGTTTTTCATATTTAGGATGAAACTTTTGCCTCTATTTACTTGTTTAATAGTTAATATCCTCTTGCATTAAATATCCAGTTATTTATATTTATATGCATATATGCACATGGTGCATCCATACTGCTGGAAGAATCAAGATTTCTGTGCTCCTTTACGCCATGGCATGTTTTACAAAAACTGAGCACAGGACTCCTGTGATGCTGGGCATATCTGTATTCCCATTGACTTAATCTGAACACACTAAGAAATCATGGTTTTATCACAATGAATATTGTCTCTTTTACTTGAGTGTGACAGGACTACTGCATCACCTCATGAAATTTAAAAAGACCAACTAAGGAAGGGGATAGTCAAGAATAAAACCTTTGAAGAAACTAAGAAAAAAAATTCTCTCTTATGCTCTATTCATAGTATCAGACTTTTAAGTTCAAGAGAAATTTTGCTGGAAGCAAAACTGACAAACTTGTGGGAAAATCTGACGGAGCAAAGAAATTGTTTTACCATACAGTAGTAGTCCTTGGGATCTATGCAACATTCACCCTTAGAGAAAGATCAGAGATAGCCACCTTTTTTGCAGCATAGTTTGATTCCATGTTTGTGGCCTGTCCACACTTTTTGCAGGTAGAGAGAAATAAAATGGAGTTTTTTGGGGGTTTTGGGGGGAGTTTTGGTTGAGCTGCTGCGAAATCTAGCTGGGCTGGCTAACACAAACTACAACTGTGGAAAAGCAAAATACCCCTAAGAAAACCACCACAATCATGGCCTTCAAACACTCATTTATCTGCATTGCCTCGACAACGGGGGTATATTCAAGGTCCTCTCAACTTTGACAACTTAATAATTTTAACAGCTACAGCAGAGTTGCCTTAATGTCTTTCCTGGGACTCCTGAAAAAGGTCTGATGTTTGGAAAGATTTAAGATTCATCTCTGAGGGCCTTTAATGGTTGCAGCTAGAGACACACTGATACCAGCCATCCGAACATGGACTAGAAACTCCTTCAGCAAAACCTTTGCTTAAACTATTAACAGGTTTGACAACACCACTTCCTTCTGTTTAGATTTGTTTACTGGCAACAGTATGCTTAATGTACAAGACAAATATTTGCACTCCTCCCAAGCAACTTCAAGTTTTTCAGTTTAGACTTGAGCAGTTGGTACATACAGCTATTTAAATATTTCATATTTTATGTCCATCAGAATCTGCTTTTAATCAACTTAGAAGAATCTAAGTAGTTTATATTATTTCCAGATAACTGAGGGAAAGGAGGATGATAAATAAAGGTCTTGCTGTGGATTTTTTTTTTTTTGGAAGCACATATTCTCATTTTAAGCTCCATGTGTTATACCAACATTCAGAACCAAAACCCAGAAATTTTCAGTGTAATGGCACAATTGCATTGACTTCTGCCAACTACTGAAGAGCGGGAACATGCTCTCATGTCAGCCTGGAATGCCGTCAACTACAAGCTCTAAAGCTTGCAGGAAGGGACAAGTTTCTTCTAGAGAACACCTTAGTAGTGGGATTCTGATATCTACCTCAGCAGGCTGTGCAAACTGACATCTCAGAAATAGATAAGTTCTTAGGGCAATAATGGGTTTAAGTTATGACTAAAGCCACCTAGAAAAAGCCAGAATGTCCTTGCACAGTGTGTTTGTTTCTTAAAAGGATGATGAATGAGCATCAACTTCAGCTTGATATTTACCAAAGTAAAGGATACTTACGCTTTTCTCAGTTTTTCAAGGACAATTCGCTTTCTTATCTGCATTTGTGCACTTGAATCAACAAGTGGGAAGGTGAGATCTTCCTGTTGATCATCCTGCATTAGACAAAAAACTTTAACAGCTATAACCTAGTATTTAATTAAAGTCAATGCATCAAAATTGTCACAGCATATCAATAAATGTTTAAACATAAGAAAACTGTTATCTCTGAATAGAAAAAAACCCGCAATCAGTAATATCTTCATGGACTCAAGCTTGCTTAATCTGACCCAACATCCAGTGTGCAGCCCCTTCCCTAAGCTAGACATTTTAATTCAACTAATGGTAAATTCCTTCAAAACTTAAGTCAGAGTAAGCTTCTTCCAAGAAGCAATGCAATAGCTTTGTTTTACAAGAAGCAGCATTATGAAAATTCCACCCTCTGATGCTAATACCACACTTGAACTTTAAAAGCAAAAGCAATTCACACACCAGGACAAACTGTACAACCTACCTGTCCTAGTCAGCATGCTGTTTTTACAGTAGTGACAAGAAGACCCGGCTGCTGTCAGCTCGTTTGTCTGATCTGGAGGGGGTAAAACCTCAGACTACTCTATTTCTTGTGGTCAGTAAATCCTCCCAAGGTCTTTTCCCAAATTGTCTAGATTGCAGCAACATATCCAAATAAATCAGCAGGTTCCAACTCAGAGAATTTTAACAAAAAGTAATGCCAGAGATCTAGTCTTACTCAAGAGAAGAAATACAACCTCAAGTATACTCTGTCATGAATAAAAGAAAAAAATAATTAAATAAAAATTTTATTTAATTAATCAAAGCGGGGGGGGGGAACCCCAAACACGTTCCCTCTTCACCCAAGGTCTACTCTGTTTCATGACAGATTGTTCACCTAAGTAAACCTTCCTTACCTTCATGCTTCACAAACTGAAAGACAGCTATCAGAATTGAATGCGTCCCAAAGAGTCATACAAATTCATTCTTACTAACCTAAAATATGATTCCTCAACCTTATGGGATTGTTGTAAATCTATCTAACCTTCCTTTGACTTTTTTACATTAATAGTTTGATGTTACCTTGATCATACCCACTTATGATGACAGAAACAAAGAGCTTGTAGCAAGTCTTTGAAGGCAAGCTTTATACAGCCTTGACACTATTCCACTGGACACTTACTTTGTCTTTGCTTGGATGTTCCTCCGCTTGTACATGTGTCACTGCCTCTTCAGCCAAGATGCACTTTCCTTTATAGAACTCTTTTACTCGGAGTTCTAGGAACTCTGTTTCTTCTTTTAACTTTTCGTAACTAGGCACAGGCTTAACTATTTCACCTGGGCTTGTGAAAGGTAAAGAATAGTTCAAACTGTTTTCAGACTGCTTTACAGCAACACTGTTAAGGTCATCAGCTGCACCTAAGTCATCCTCATCAAGCTCTTCATCCTCCTGGTTGGCAGATGATATGCATTCTGATGAGCACGAAGAAGTGTAGTTGGGGCCATAGAGAAATTTTAAAGTATCCTCAGTTCTCCATTCCGTAAGTGTTTGCTTAAGCACTTCTAATAAACTGCCTTTAGAATTAACTGGATCCCTCAGTTCAGTTTTTCTATATTCTTTTGAGTTAGCTAGTGTTCTTTTAAGATGTTCTGCCCCTCTCTTGCTCACACCTAGAAAAACTATCTGTGAACCTCTACAGGTGTTTTTGTAGCTTTCTGAAGCACTCGATTTTTCTGGAGTAGTATTTTCTGAAGGCATTGCAGTTATTCTATTATGAACAGAGCAAGCATGCATTTCTTCCTGAGCATCTAATTTACAATTAGACAGTTGTTCAGTGGCTTCTACCACATCTGAGGTTTCAGTTTTAGGGCTGGAATAGACTTTCTGAGAACGCTTCTTTTTGAGGATGCTGTTTCTGTGCAATTGCTGTGCAAAACTGGCTGAACTTGACTGACTTCCTGGGAGGACAGAAGAAACAAATTCTTGTTCAGCATCACTACTGCTGTCACTGTCTGTGTCATGAGAACCAGATTCACGTGGATTTGAAGGTATCCTAGGATTTTCAATGTCAGATGCTTTAATTACTTCATCACGTAGTTTCACCTCTTCTCCAGACTGTCCACTGTAATAGAAAACACAAGCCATCAATGAAGTAAGAAACGGGTGTTACCTGTAACAGCTTTTCATTCTTGTGCAAGAAAGATAAATAAAGCATTTTTCCCTTATAGTAGAAGTATACTTTTTTGGTTGAAGACTCATAGCTGCTATTCTAAAAGTCTTCTTGAACTCAAAGAGTTGTATTGTTCTGCAATCAAGATGACAAGTCTAGACGCTATGTAGAGAAGTGAGTCTCAGTTGCTTATTAGCAGTTAGAAAATAATAGTAAAAATATATTAATAAAGACAACATAATAATGTCAGACTTAGCATGATGAATAGTGCAATTTTAAAATGAATAGGCATCTTAACATATATATGAATATAATACTCTAAAATCAGGGGGACAGACGACCTGTTTTTAGCATACGTGAGTTTGCCACCTAATGGCCATACGTTGCAAAAGAAAACAAACAAAAAGTCACAATACACAGCAAGGTACAGAGAGATGACAGAGTAGCATGATTTCATTTTAGCTGATACAGATGTTTTAGATTAAGAAGTACAGAAGTTTTCATCACATATAATTGGTACCATTTTCTTTATAAATAATAGATGGTATAAAATATGCAAAGTACAAACAGTGTATTTGTTTCAGATTTCAACAGGCTCAATTAAGACACACAGGCCAAGAGCAGCTGTACACTAAATCATACAGATCAAATATGCTGGTTTAGAATCACAAAGGAAAAAACGAAACAAGACAAATAATCCTTTGTGTAGGTTCTAATAAGGCCTTGTCTATAACACAGGAAATCAAAGATTCCCCTTTCACCTGATATGATGCTAATATTTCTAACTGTAAGTGCATATAACAAAAAAAATGATACCTCTGTCCCTCCTTCAGCAGCTCTATGTCTGGTGGCCTGCAAAAAGAAGACACAGAATGAAGATCTTCCTGCTAAATCAATGCTCTTGAAACAAAGATTAATACATAAAATACATCGTTGAGGTTGAAAGGGACATCTGAGGATCTTCTAGTCTAACACCCTCTGTTCAAAGCAGGGCTAGTGAGACTAGGTTTATACGTACGTGTTCACAGAGCACGATTCAAGTGCCTACAGCACAATGCTGTTATGCTGAACATTTAACAGAATCAGCAAGTCACACAGTTTTCGTCAGAAAGGACCTCTGGAGGTCTCTAGTCTGACCTCCTGCTTGTAATGCAATTGTCACCAGCATTGTATTAGGTCAGCCACAAATCAATGAAGTTTAAATCTTTAAAACCTCCAAAGATGGAGATTTCAAAGCATTGCTGAGTATCCCGTTTCATTCCACCATAACCTTAGTACAATTTTTTTTCCCAATGTCCAACCTGAACCATCCAGATGATAATTTGTGGCCACCATGCCTTTCTAAGTTTTCTGCTATCAACTAAGAATAGTTTGGCTCTGTAATCTTTTTAACTTTTTTCCAAGTAGCTGTTGACTGCTTTCAGGTCACCCTTTGTTTTCCTCTTCAACAAACCAAACATGCCAAGTTCCTCATAGGTCACAAGGTTCCTATAGTAAAAACAATCTTGGGCCATTTACAGGAAAATGCTCCAAATTAACATAAAGAAAAAAAAGAATATTCAGGATACCTTTACTTCTTTAAAATTTTACTTTGTCAAAATTTAGGCTGTCAAGCTATACTGCTTCAAGAAAATGGAGTTCAAAGGTTTCCAGAAACTCTAAGAACTATTACTAAACAAATTCTGATGGGGTTTCTTTCCAAAGCTCTATTGCAGTTTATCTGCTTCATTACAGCTACGAGGCAGCATCACAATGCTATTAATTTTATCCAACACTAAATGTTGAAATCCTCACCCACCTGTCCTATGAATGAAAGAAAACCTTTTAAGCATGCACTAAATGCACATCAATGCACTAACACCTCTCAGACAGTATACAAAAAACCCCACAGGTTTAAAAAGATGAAAGCTGCACCACTTATATGAATCAAATGCATTCGGAAACTAAAGGTGATAACATACAACGATTTAATTTATTAACTCCATATAACTCTTACTCAAATTTATAAGTGGAAGTTGTAGTCTCTTCTGGCAAAAGAATTTCAGATATCCTAATGTGTAAACATTTATCAGTGTGTGCACATGTATGTCATTGTGCAAAGAGATATACCTAGCCATGAACTATCTGGGGTTTTGCTTGTTTTTTGAAAATACCATCTCCCCACCACGACACAGCATACACAAGTAACTATGTCAGGCATAGCAGAACTACACGCTTTTGATGTTAAGAGTAAAGGGAGATTTTAGAAATACTTTTTTATAAAGACAGCAAAAACAACAGCACAAAAATACTGGTGACCTTACCTAAACATTTGAGATCAGTTTTACCTACTAGAATGCCTCCGATCAGAACAGGCTGCTCTAAACCTCTTCTCTCATGTATTTCATACAACTGATCTGAACTGTGAAACTGAGCTCATATATAATTCCAGCTAGTTTTTTTTTTGCCGAAAACCAGGAGGCTATGGTAAGTAGTGTCTTGGAAAATGAAAGCTGAATAAATTCAGCTGAACATTCTCTAGGCAAGTATTTATTGTTGAACAGTGACACCCACTGGCTCAATTCATTAGTTGCAAGCCTATGTTTCCTAAACTAGGAACACAGACTGTATCACACTGTTCCAAAATGTGTATTGCAGTAACAACAGGAAACAGGCAATATGAAATTAAAGTTTTAGACAGGATAAAGAACCTCTTCACGTTAGTCTACTCTCAGGTGCAAGCATTCACAGTCTAACCTTAAGACCAATGCCAAGTGCTGTGCTAAAATTAGAAAATCTCTTGTATAGGATAAGATTAATTCATCCTGTACATTAGTTTGCAAAAATATAATCCTAATAAGCACATTTTAAAGTTCATAGGAGTTGACTATTAATTATGACTAGTCTCCCCTCTAAATTAACATGGTCATGTCTACTGAGTAATCATGAGCAGTACTGAGTCATGTGAATTACTGTAATCGATATGGCAGCACCACTTCTAAAATGAACACCCTGCTAAGCTAACATGGTAACATCGGTTACCTCTGCTGCAGCTGAATCATTTTGATGCACTGCAGCTAACTAAACAGCACTGCAGCTTGGACAGACAAAATAATATTCTCAAAAGGAGCAATGAATGTATCAGATTATGCTTACTTTTCTTCTTCTCGCATCCATACTGGACTTTTCGAAATTTGAGCTTCAAAATATTTAGATGCTCTATAGCAAAAGTTGCTGCAAAAGCACTGGAAACAAGAGAGAAAGCAAGCAAACATGACTAAACACAATTTTAATACTCATAGAAAGGTACAAAAGTAATAGGTTTTTACACCTGTAAAATTTAAGTACCAATTCACATTTCTTTTTAAGCCTATGACCACTTTTTCAATTCACCTGAGAAACCAAACCTATCAAATAGGTCTATTCCATTCCCCACAAACCACTTTTAGTTGCTTCTTTTCTCCCCATTTTTCTGCTTTCTGCACTTTTATCACCTAGTGAGAAGCAAACCAGTGTTGGACTCTATGTAACAATAATTAAAAAAAAAGCCCCAAACTGTTCAAAGAGCAATCCCTAACCCAACAAAACAGTCATACAGTTTAAAAGGCATGCAATAAAATTCAGGTGTTTAATAACGAAAATTTTGGTTAGCAACAAAACTTGTATATTTTGCAATACTCAGAACAACATCTGAAAATGTGCAGCATCTTTGAAAAACTAACTTGCACACCCGTATCAGGAAACACGCCAAAAAAATCCCACTTCTTCTCAGATTCTTGCCTGGTAGCTTGAGAATGCAATTCCTAGAATTTAGTGTATCCCAGAGTTGTAACCAGAGGAAAAGAATGTATACTAGTGACACTAAAATTTGTTCTGGAACTAGAAATATTTATCCTACAATTTAGTGTATAAGCACTTGTATGTGACTGTGTCTCCTGTGAGCAGGCAAAGACAACTTTTACTCAACCACACCAATGAATATGCTTAAAGAAAGAAACAGACTTTGCAAAGAGATAGGTTTTATGTTGAAAAGTCCCCAAAAAGAACCCTAAAGGTAGACATGCTACTGAATGCATATGAGGTAACTTGTATTACACTACTGCAAACTTCAGAGAACGAAAAGGATGTGCACCTTGACGCTACTAAAGCTCATTGACTCTACTGGAGCAAAACAGAGAACACTTCTTTGCAAATGTCTTTAACAGATAGGCTCCATCACAATCAAACTACTATCCAAGGAAAACTTTCCATGTTATGCTTAAATTTAGAAGAGAAAATGAGTGGGTTTTTTAATTCTTTCCAAACAGAGAATCTAGAAACTGAAATGCACAAAAATTTTAATATTCTAACAGTTCCTGAAAATGAGAACTAAACATATTGGCTCTGAAACAAGCCACTATATATGAATGCTGTTACAAAATGCATTTCTGATGTTGAGACAGTATTACATACATTTTAGAAATAGAAATAGACCTGTTACCATACCTTTCTTTCAGTGATATCATAAACTCTGTTTGTTTTTGTTGAAATCCTGTACTTCTGTTTTGGCACCTAAAACAATATGCTGTTATCAGCAAGACTGTAACTTCCATCACGACCTTACAGAAAACTTCATTCTTGATTAACATACTTTAATATGTGCAATATGTTCCATTTTAACTGAAGTACATACTACAACCACCTTTTTTCTAATTCTTTTGATAATGTACCATCTCAGATGTAAGAACAGCAATTTATTTTCAATCATTTACATCTCACTAGCAGTAGAAGACAGCCTCAGATCTACAAGAAAGCCAGCACTGAACATAAAACAATGCAGCTGCTATGGTAGAAACTTTACTCATGTTTAAGTATTGGGCAATTACAGACAGGTCCTTTGTTAATCCATGTCTATATACATGCACGTGAGACTGTACTGTGCAGAGACCCCACCACTACCCAGACAAACCCAGAGAGGAACTTACATAAAACATAATACAGTTTCCGAGTGAAGTTCTGTGGGGACATCTAAAGTCCAAAACAGTAAAATTTTTTCCACTCAGATTTTTTTCAGATAATCAGGGCTACCACAACTGGTGTTACATCACAGGCTATCTAACTGAACTCTGAGCTCTACTTAGGCTCTGCCATACCATACTTACTGTGACTGATTTTGACACAGGTAACATTTTTAGAGCAGACATATGCATTCACATAGTGATATCCCTGCATTGTATTATTTTTTTCTCTTCAGTCCTTCTCAGAAAGGTATGTGTGGTTACACTGAAGAAGGAAGAAGATTAGGAAGCTTCTGCATGCACCAAGGCCATGAAGCCATAACTCATTCATCTTTATTACTGTCAAAGTAGATGCTAACTGATTCTGTCATACAGTAATGGTTGTCAACTGATCAAATTTTACCTTTTACTTCAGAAGGATTATATTGAAATGGAATTATATGATGCCTGGTCCGTTACTTGACAGTATTTTAATCTGTTTAATATTATAAGTTTAAAATTAAAAAGAAAAGGCAAGAGAATAAAAATTGTGAAAAGACTTATGATAACAGCATTAATAAAAAAGCAACTTACATTTTCCAGTTTATTTTGACATAGAGGATAACCACATAATTTGATGATAGACCGTTCATCAACAATGTCTTTATAGTGAGATGGAGTAATGCATTTTCCCTAAAATGACAAGACAATAGTTCAACAACAGATACTAGAAGATCTGTCTTTTTTCATACTCAAAACTTCTCATAAGCAAATAAATATTTTTAGTTATTTAGTAAGTTTAATAAACAACAATTAGAACCTACACAGTGAAAATGGTAAAAGGGTAAATAAGGAAAGAAGACAGACATAGGCACTTCTTTTTAAATATACAAGAGTCTCATAATTTGGCCTCTATTTGCACCTATTTTCATAATTCTCCTCTATTTACATGTTTTGTATACCCCATTTACCAGCCTATTTACAACCTTAGCAGAAGTAATCATCATCCTGTTTCACCAAAGCCGTGCTGTCAGATAAACTGTGGGGCATTACAGATACTTTTGCCTAAATTCACAGATGACGTGATGTGGAACTAAATTTTTACACTTCACCTAACAGTTCAGAACTACAGACAAATAAACAAAGGCAGTGGTAATGAAGTCAGGACTTACAAAAGTCCTGCAAAACTAGGGCATGTTTTCACTGCAGAACCCTTGAAAATAAGACAAACATCATCAGAGCTGACGAGAGAGGGAATAAATGATTTGTTTACTTAAAACTACAGCAAATTGTTACAAGAAATCTTTAAAAAAAAGTTGAACGCTAAGATAAAAAATAGTATAAAAACTTGCAACACCTACAGAATTCAGAAAAAATTCTTCAGTAATGTTCTCTTCCAGGAGTTGTTCAACAATATACAATGCTTTTTTCTCAAATTCAATCTTCTTTCTCATAGCAGCCTCCAAAGCTGCTTTCCTGTAATAGAACAGACACTGAATGACACAGAAGGGAGATTGCCATAAACAATTCTCCAATTGGATCTTTATCTTTTTTTCTGAAATACAGTAGCTTGCTTTTTCTGGATCACACCATGTTGGCCAAACAAAGCAAGAAGTAACTTGACTAGTAATTCTGTAATAACTACAAAAGAGTTTCCAACCTTGGTTTGCTTTATTTCCACCCCAGTCAGGAAAAGCACTGACTCTTATTGCACTGCAATACTTCCATACAAGGTTACTCAACTCTTCTTGCAAGACAGGGAAACCCAGAACTTGCTGGACAAAGAGCCTGGGACAGACCATTTATGGAGTGTTGTCATGAGAAGGGGAGCTGGATGAGACGTGAAGAGCAGGAAGAAAAAAGACTGGGAGGAGACTGAGTGTGAGGGTACAAAATAAAGGAAAGAATAAATCAAACACATCCCACTAGAGTGTATTTCCTGAGTCTTGCCAGTATTCTATTGTCAGCAAATACCCAGAGAGCAACCACCTAGGTGTCTCTGATCTCCCTTTGGCAGTGCTTCCCACAGAGATAGTCCATATACATTGTCCTGCTGTCTTAACCAATAGAGGTCTACGCTGTTCACCTGGAAGTAGAAGTCTGCTACGGAGTCAAATGAATATTCAGGAGGTTGCCCACGGCAGAAAGGGGTTTTTCCTCTCAAGTTTGGTTTATAAAGTGAATAAAGAAAAATGGCAGGTATGCAAAGAAAGTAACGTGGCAAAAAGCAAGCACTACAGAGTAAGGAAATACAACTGTGGAGGTCAGATTCATAAGCTTCTAGCATATTATACAATGCACATCCATGCTTGCTGTTAGAAGTTACATGGCACCACTCCAAACAAGCCTGCACAACGCTGATGCTGGCGATCTCCTGAAGTTAAGTCACGGTACTCTGAGAAAGTGAAACAGCCACACAAGGCAGAGAATGCAATTTCAAAGTGAGGCAAAACAATATGATTGCCAAGTATTGTTAGTCAGAAATTATACCTTTGAGCAGCATCTTCATCCTTCGGAGCAGCTGAATGCTTATTTCCTAGAAATCGAATACACAAATGTAGACATACAGAAATCAGTGTACTTTCTGCCTTTAACAGGGGAAAATACTGGAACCTGAAAAATATTAAGACCTTGCAATTGTAAGCATAATCAAGAGAACTGCTTGGCAACTTGCTTTTGGTGGCTGAGTGACTCCAGGAAGCTAGCAACCATTTAGCAACAGCTACACATGGTTTTTACAAGTGTGAGGACAGACAGGCCCAACCCTCTTCACACTTTCATCCAGCATGTTTTGTACAGTCAGGAAGCTAAAGGAATAATAATATATTAAATAACTCTATCATTAAATATTATATTAAAAGGGATAATAATTTTGTGCTGACCACGCTCCCCCCGGTTCCCCAGGGGCTCTCCAGCCCAGCTTTGCCCCAGCTGCCACCCCGGCACCCCACTGCCGGCC
>NW_010140385.1:40302-57781 GCF_000699245.1 Pterocles gutturalis | reverse complement strand
ATATATATATAAAAATATACCTATAGTGTTGCTGTCCTCTTTTGTAGCTGCTTTAATAGCAGAAAGGTTAGTGGCTTTACAAATGCTTGCTAGTGAACCCGCTTCCTCAGCCTCTGCGGTGACAGCCAGCAGGTTAATGCTGATGGTCCCATGGTTAAAGACGAGCAGGCTTGGGGCAAGGAAAGTCCTGTCCTCTGAGCCATGTGTGTCAAGGCTGGGAAGCTCAGCGGATGTTTCCCAGCCCGCAGCAGAGGCATATGCTCACAACACGCTTGCAATGGGTGCCCAGTCCCCCTCCAACACAACCAGAAGTACTTGCCAGCCCTGTTAATCCAAGAGGCGTCCTGAGGCTCACTGCTGGTGTGAGATGCTAGCGCAGTGTCTCATCAAGCTGGTGGGCTCACCAGCTGAACTCATTATTTTACCTGTTGCTAATGCCAGCATTTTAATAATAATAAAAACCCCACCCCTACCTGTGAGAGAGCAAAGCATTGCCAGAACAGAGCTGGCCTGAGATCCCATCCCAAATGTGTACCTTGTGTCCCCACAAGCCAGGCCCTTTCTCTCCTACTGTTCTTCCTGAAACATGACTCTCGGGCTTGGAGCTTGTATTTGGCTGAGAACTAAGGTATTTAGGCAGCCATCTAATTTCTGCAGCCTCTGCATTTGCTATTGGTGCTCCCACCCAACTCCTGGTCAAGAGAACAAGGCTGTGCTTGATGGATGGATGGATGGATGGATGGATGGATGTCTCAGGTGTTATCAGTTGTCACACCACAGCTGGGGCAGCATCACCATGTGTGACCTGGCAACCTGCAGGTCTGGAAAGGCTCTCGAGACACACTCGCTGTTCCTTCCTTCCTTGGCCCTTGGGCTTTGATGCCTGCTCCTTGTCTGCTCATACCATCTCCTGTGCTCACCACTGGCAGCAACCACTGTAAAGAAACCAACCTCATTGCTGCTGCTGGGCTTTTTGAACATTGCTTTTCCATAGTTATACTGCCCAGCCTCCTCGTTCTCATATCTTACCATCACAGAAAAGAGCGCAGCAGATGCTTTCCGCATGAGTTATGCTGCTGGGCTCACGGTGGAGGGACCTATGAGCTGAGCGAGGACGATGGAGAAGACAGAGTGAACACAGATGGCTGGGAAGCCTTACTACATTTCTTGTGCCACCACCCCTTGGAGGGACGGGCACCTCCATGCAACCTCCTCTGGGGTTTGGGAAGCGTGAGAAGACAGTGTGTCTGTCTGCAGGTCCCAGGAGGCGGCAGAGAGGCTGCGGGTCCATGGCTGCCTCCTCCCTGAGGGCCTGGCTTCTGTGGAGGGTGGGCACCGGCCCAACCGCAGGGAAATTTCTGGCAGGGCTGGTTAATCTTGAAATTGCTTTTGGGAAAGACAACGAAAAAATGCAGATCCATTTTCTGCCCCTACTCAGCTAAGCTGTCTGTGCTGGGCTTACAGAAATGCTCCTCTGCCGCTCCACTTGAATTTCTGTTTTCCTTTAGAGCTCACATTTTTTCTCTTTTGCTTCACAAGGTCAGCCTGCAGTTTAACATGATCTTTAAAATCCTCATTGCCATATTTAATGGTTTTCCCAGAGCATCTTGCCTATCCTTTATTTCACTTCTCCCTTTACTCATCATATCCATATTTTTTTCCAGAGTGTCATCTCCCATCCACTACAGAAGCTTCTTCCCTCTTGAAATTATTTATCCCTAGTCCATCATCTTGGAAACAAACTGTTTTCCAGATCTGCTTTTAATATGTGAGATAATTTCTCTTCACAGCACCCCAAACCTGAGTTTTGGAGAACAAAAATCCTTCTGTTGATTGTCAGCATTGTCATTATTTGGGCTTTATTTATATTGTTTCTTTCTACCTTTCCCCACAAAGAGAGGCTAAACCCACTCTGATGCACTGCCTGTTGCTACCATCAACTATCTGGCGCTGTCATTAGTTTCTCTGAAGCCAGAGGGATTTTTCTACATTCATGCAAGTGTGTGCGCTTGCAGGCTTGAGAACAGAAAAAAATGACAATATGTGAAAACTTTTGATAACTTATGGGTATAGACTTACATCCCACTAATGTAATCTCTGCAGAGGGTGAAACAAATTGCCACTGGTCTGAAATGGGATCAGGCAAGCTGAAATAGCCCTATGCTGCCTCACTCCAAACTGCTTGGCTTTTTTTGCTGTCATCTGACTGGCGGACCTAAACCAGCTGTGTAAACACAGCCCATTTATGGCCAAAAGAGCCCTCCAAGCTGTTTAAGAAACACAAAGAGAATAAGGGGTTAAAATTCAATAAATATTTTAATGCAAATTTACCTAAAGAAACCCATCCTGGTTGCTTCTTCAGGAAATATGGCAGCATGTAAAAAAGAAGCCACACGCCAGTGCACGCTTGGTGCTGCCAGCGATAGACACATTACAAACGTATTACTTTAAGGTAAAAGAGACAGTAAATGTATGCCAGAGTCTTGCATTGGCCTCATTAAGGCTTAAAAGTCCCAGGATTTTAATGACCTCCTCCTCCCATGAGCCACTTGCTTAGTCACCAAATTGTTTTCCTGCTCTGTGGCTACCACCTGGGAGTGGAAGAGAAATGCCCAAAGACTGTGTGCCGCTCCCTACTTGAATGGGCAGCGCGTGCCGCTGCCCCCTTCGCAAGGGAAGAGTCATTTCCAGATGATGGGCGAGTGTTTTAATATCACCGTCAAGGCTCAGAGCCCGATTCGCTCCTGGGCACAATAAACATCTGCACAGCTGTCCCTCTGGGCTCCTGGCCACGGGAATCACTGAACCGCGCCTGCAAGTCAGCTCACTGCATGCCACTGCTGCCAAATCGTTGCCTGAGGGAGACATGGCTGCCTGGGAGGGAAAGATGAAGGGTTTTCCATAGGGGTGTTCCATCAGGATTGCGTGTTTGCAGGACAACGTTGCCCCCTTGGTCAGCATGGGGCTGGTTGCGTGCCGGCTTGGAGAGGCTGGACATCACCCCAGGGCAGACAGATGCTGCCAGTCAGACACCAAACCTGTGTGAAATACCAAATTTTGAGCTATTTGCCAGTGGCCTGAAATACTGAGTTTTCTTCTGGTTGCTTGTACTGTTCTTCTTCCTCTGATTTCATTCAAAGGCCTGTATTTCTGTTCAGTGCTGTAAGGGAGATGCTTTCTTTAGCTTAGTACCATCCTTTGTCAAATCATATCCAGAATAGGTATCTAATGAGGTCAGGCAAAATACAAGTGTATTCATGGGCTTGGAAGTCTGTGACTCACCCTGACCCGACGTGATACTTGCTAAGGACGTGACTGTGCTTAAAACTACAGGTACCATGCATTGTAACTATCTGCAGGTAAATATAAGTAAGAATACGCATATGTATGTGTGTGTGTATATATACACACACACATAAAAAGTGTGTTAATCTGTATTTACATAAAACAAATATATGTGAAACTAAAACAAATATATATGAGGTTGGAGTTTGCTGTGACAAACTGTGAGCACCACAGTCAAACCGATTGTAAGTCAGCTGCAAAAGTACACGTTGCTGTCTGTTGGTATTGTGAATGGTTTGGCTATCAAGTAGGTGTTTTTACGCATGCACATAGCAGACAAATTAAGAAAGTTGCTGCTTTACCTGTGTAAATGTATCAGTAAAAAATACATAATAGGGGGTGCTCTAATGACCTTGCACAGGAAACCTGGTACCCAGGGCACCTGCCTCAGCCATGGTCAATCTTCTGCACTGGAAAATGTTGTTTCTGAAGGACTGACGAGCTCCTGGGAGACCTTGTCTCTGCCCATTTGCCTCCCTTGGTGCCACAGAGGTGGCAGAAGGGAAGGAGACAGCCCTCTCCAGCAAATCCCAGGTTTGTGGTTGCCATTGGTGTGGTGGGAAGGCAACACAGGAGACCTCCACCAATTCAAAAATCTCAGAAAGAGCACCCAGCAGGTTAAGGAGAGCTCTTGGCTGTGGCTTGCTATGGCTTACCAATCCCAAGAAAATATGATGCCCCTAGGTCCTATTATCAGGCAGTGGTGGCCAGCATAGGTCCCCCAGAACCGATGTTGGGGGCTGGTTTTCAGCTTTTTCCACCTCATATAGTGCAGGAATCTCCTGTAGGGCAGAGTAGCCCTCCTTTACCCAACCTGCTCACAGGGGATAGAAGTCTCCAAACTCCTTTGGGGGGAGTCCATATTTCCATCTTGTGACAGATTCCAATATTTTTGACATTGTTTTAATTCCAAATTGAAGTGAGTTTGAAGTTTCCCAATGGACCACATTCCTGGTGGAAAAAGAATCTCTTCATGGTCAGAAAAATTTGATTTTAATTTAGAGCTGAGATCTTCTTCGTTGGAAAAAGATTTTGGAACATTCATTTAGAAAATACATGTCTGTTTCTCTACACATCCACCTATTAAAAGAAAATACGTTAGGAGGTAAGATCTCAAGATGCTCAAAATATTTAGGGTTTTTCTTTTCTTCCCCCATTTAAAAAAAATTCAAATAAAAATCAGTATATTCTAACAGGATATTCTGGATTTTTTCAGAATGCTTTCAGGCAGAAAATACCCAATGGTAATGACTGTCACTTGGTTTCAGTTCCTAGAGGTCTCCTAGGGGCTTGCTCCCATGGGATCCCCAGTGACCCCCATGGCAGCCAGTGCTGCCTCCTCCTGCTGCTCTGGGCAGTGTGGGCAGCTGTGGGAGCATCAGCAATGAAGAAGTGACTGCAGCCTCTCAGCCAAGGCCCGCCTCAAGCCATGGCTGCTCTTCTGGCTGCAAGGGAAGTAAATGCTGGCCTTGCCACTCTCTGGGATGCTGGGGCTGGTGGGCATGGAGCTGGAAGACAGATTTTGCAAGTCAAAAGCTAATAGAAATGTCCTTATAACACAGGCACCTTGACAAGCGGCACCCCGGCTTCGACAAGCAGCTCTGGCAAGTGCATGCATACTCTCCCGAGGAACTTGAGCTTGGGCGTAACAAGGGCTCTGGTGTTAAAGCAGCAAAAGCACAAGCAGCCTTGAAGAAGGAGGGCAGTGAGTGCAAGAAATGCTGTGTCTGGAGCAAGGAAAAAAGTGAGGGGATACAGAAAAGTAATCCCTCCAATAGCCTCCTTCCAGCTGTCCAGATCTATGAGAGGAACCATTGTGTGTGTTTAGGGAGATGGAGATGCCTGCATGGGGTTGGTTGGGTTTTTTTTGTTTTGTTTTGTTTTGTTTTGTTTTTTCTGAGATCATGGGTCAGTCCAGAAAAAAGTGTGTTTGGGGAAACAGCCACAACAATAGTTTCTAGTTTTTTTCTACTTCTTTTTCCTTGATCTTGATCTTACTCTAACTTGTCTCTATTAGAATTAATGCAAGACTAAGCCCTTAATTCTCTACATACCTACGGGCTACAGTACTGCTGTCCATGGGGGAATTATGGAAGGGCTAGGATGGAGCCATAGAGCTCGGAAATAATAGACTAGCGCAGCAGCAGAAGATCACAGTTCACTTTGGCCTGCACTTTGTTGAACCACAGCCAAAGTATTTCAGAAGTAAGATGCAATGACATGTGGGACAGTCGGGAGGATCAGTGCCATGGAAGCACTGTGATGTACCGATAGTCTCTGTACATCTACACCAGGCTGTAAATATAATTTTCAGCCAAGGCTTTCTTGTGAAGTGTTATAAGACTTCTGTTATAGTGTTAAGTGTTATAATCTTCTGTTCAGACTGGGACTGTCTTGGGCAACGACAAAAAAAATCCTAAAAAATGCCTCAAAAAAAACTGCGCAGCACCAGTGGGATGTGAGAGCTGGGGGGTCCAGGCAGCGGGCGCCTCACAGGGACAGTGCAGGTTGGTGGTATTTCACCTCCTCCCCTTCTACTGTCACTCCTGCCTGCTACCTCCCACCACCAACGTCTGTGTGGCCTTGCAGTGCCATTGGTCTCATAGGAGACCAACCAAGGGAAGCATTTAAAAAGCTACAAAATTTGTGTTAAGCAAAATTTCCGTGTTAAAACAATAAGTCTCCTTAAATGTTGTCTGCCAGTGGCATATAAAAAAAGAAAAAAGAAAAATCACTCCTTACACTGTAAAGAAGGAAAAAGTTGCTAAAATTTATGCTAGGCTTGCATAAAAAAAATCTATAGATTTCTCATGCTGGCAAACACCAAGAATGGGCATATCAACAAAGCTGTTCAAAGTTGAGTTACTGAGCACCAGAAATAAATAAAGGTCCCTGACTGCAGAGCAGGGCTCAGCCCTTCCTCCATGAGCTTGAGACTCTACAGTTGCCTTTTCACTACAAATGCAGGTCCAGGTTTCAAATACCTTCGCTCTTCAAAAAAAAGAAATTACCTTTGAGATGGGTGTTTTTACAAATTTTGGAGAAGTGCCTTTGTGTTTACCCGTTAGCTTGAAATACCTATGGGTTTTCTGACAAAATTGCTTCATATTTTTTGGATGCTGTTTTCTCCAAGCCTAGGTTTACTGGAGTGCTCATTTGCATGAGGTGACATACTTGGACTACAGTAATGGTGGTCAAAGTGGCCTCTCTCATGCCCTTCAGTTACTAGTCTCCAGCAATGTTGGGATGCCTCCCTGGAGCAAGGTGTGTGCCACCACCACACTCCTGCCTTGCTGCCAAGGCTTAGGAGTCCAGGGACAGGCAACAAGTTTGCTCCCACATTTACAATAAGTAATCTGTAGTTATCCTGCAAGTCTGTGGACACTGAGCCAGTAAGAATGCCTTCTGTCCAACCTTTGGTTGGCCTATGCTACATTTTAGCCTCAGTTTCTGCCATGTCTTCAATTATTCGTTCACTCAGAATTTGTTTTACAGGGTTGTAAATCAATAAGGTTGGATTGATGAGTATGTAAAGCTTGGATCACTCACTCCCTCCCATTTCTCACACTAGCTGGATTCCTGTGTTACAGTACCTATCTCTGATTTGATAGATCAGAAATCCTCACTGTCAGACTGTCAATTTCATGGGCCAGTTCCTTCAGCACTGAGGATGGAGATTATCTGGTCTTTTTAGCTGGAATACATTAAACTCTGGGTTTAGCTTCAATCTGTAGCAGGGTAATTTCCATTTCTCTGAACATTTCTGTTAGTCATCCAGGCTCTGACCCTGCAGTCTAGATAATTATTCTTATTGAATTGCAGAGGAAAGCTAGTCTCTTATTTTTTGAGACCTAAATAAATTGTTACTTCTTTTAACCTGAGCAGGAAGCTGAATGTCAGGATCTCACAGATAATTTCATTTAGGAGGGTAAATCAACAGGAGGAATCAAGTGACTCTGATGCAGTTATGTTTGCTTGCTTGCAGGGAAGTGCAAAGTCTAGAATGAAAGGCTCTGATGGACTCTCCGCTGCCTGGCCCAGTCCCAGATGGACGGTGCTGGAGCTGCCAAGCCCAGCCTGGGCTTTCCACAGAGCTGGGGGTTGCTGTCACCGTGGCCACCCCACCCCACCAGCAGCCAACTGCAATGCTTCTGGTCCCAGGCACTCAAGCTTCCACACAACACTTTGTTTGTCTTTGAGGCAATTTGCTTATTAGCATCGTCTTTCAAGCCCCTTAATTGAAAGGTTAAGCTGCTGGTTTCAACATGTGTTAAGCAATCCAATAACCTTAATTTATGTCTGATCCCTCCCTTGCTGCAAGAGTGGACCACTTCTTGCTCCGGCAGTACACAGCATTTTCACATTGTTAAACACTTCTAGGAGGATGCAACTGCTACAGAGGACTCTGTTATTTATTTTTGTTTCTTTGCAAGGTCTACCCAGACCTGGCTGGGGCAACCCCTTTCCTTTTTTCATTCTTGGTCTCCACTCACAAGACCCTTTGAGACAGTTATATGACTTGTTAAGCCTGGAGGCTTTTTTTGGCCCTTTCCCTCCCTGCCTGTGATACCATATCCTGGTGGCCTTTGGTGGGTCAGTCAGGAGGAAGCACAGAAGGACAGCAGTGGTGGCGGTGATGCCTTCCCCAGCCACCACCCGCCATGCCTCAACCTCTCCTGCCTGCCACAGCTGAGTCAACCTTACAAGCCTCTCATTTTCTGCCTAGCACCCATCGTCACTCTGCTGTCTCCCTGGTCCAGCGCCACGATGTGACTGTACAAACCTGTGTGTCAATGTGATGCGAGAGGTGGCACATGGCAGGAGCAAGGAGTAAGAGACATGGCAGGATACAACAGCCATGACAGCAGAAAGTCAAAGCCACCTTTCCACATTTGAGTAGTGAAACTCCCAATCCCGTTCACCTCATTGACTTGTTTCCTGAATACCTGAAAGTATTCTATTTTAAAATAAGCTATCTTGTTATAGTTCACTTTTGTTATCTTTTCATTAACTTAAACCAAATCTGCTCATGTCCACTTGGTCCAAGGTCATCTTCTGCAATGAATTTTTCTATAATCAGCCGTATGGCTAACAAAATAGGTTGAGGCAGTGCACACTTTATTGGCTCAATGACAAGTGAGCTGCTGCATCCAAGAATACCTGGCGCTGATGACTATTAGTAGGACTATTTTTCCAGTTAGTAACTGTAAACTTTAAGCTTTTGCAATGATGTGATTCCCAAGAGTGCGTATTTTTGATGATACTGAAAAGCTTTCTCCCACTTCTAAAGCCAGTACTAGGAGTATGCAGCAGAGCAAACTGAGCTCCTTTCACAATCCCTAGTTCCTTAATCATCTCTTGCAAAATTAGCAGATAACACCAGACTCCTCTTTTCACTTTGATTTCTCTGGTTCCTTAACAGCTCAAAGATTGGTCACTAGTTCTTTCTATCTGTTTGTCTATCCATCTGTTATCTTCTATCTACATGTCGTGGTTGTTGCTGTTTCTCCACTGTTGTCTGTGCAATATCCACGTGTTCTTCCCTCCGTTCACTTGCTGACCAGCTCCCTCACAAGTGTGCAAACAGTTGTGTCTTCCTGATCTAGTCCACAATCCTACCTATAGCAGGCCCAGTCTTCACCCTTTGTGGTTACAGCTACACAAAAACTTTTTTCAGCCACAGGATTTTCCCTGACCTTCCTTTTCTCATTCCTTTGTCCTTTGTCCATTGATATCTCTGCTTTTAAATTACTTTTCTCTGGCTCTGTAGTAAAATCAAGCACATGGCTTCCCTAAGTCTCACGCAACCTCCTCCTCTGATGTTTTTTTGAAAACTCTTCTGTTTCTAGGCTTGCCAGCATTTATCCCACCATACTGGTAGCTTAGGTGTGCAGGTGAAATCCCTTTGCCAAGAAGAATCTTGTTCCTGGAGATGTCTACTACTGCAGCAAGAATGTGGTGGCCCTGCTACCATGAGGGATGACACGTGAGTTTTCTTTGTCCTGGATCCCTGAGGAAGTGCAATTATTCCTTTTCAACTTTATTATCAATAACTTATAAGAATTTGCTGACTATTTATTGTGAGATAATCAAGCGGAAAAGTAGATTAACCACATTACTTCACTCTCATTTAGCTTTTATTGGAGTTTACTTCTTCAGTAGTTAGTGTATTATCCACTGCTGTAGGTGCCTGTGGCTTTTCTGGTTTAAGGCTATCGAGGCAGATCTGGCTGTATAGGTCACAGCATCTTAGCTCATCTGCCCTGGCCCCTGGCTGTGGCTGGGCGTGTTGAGATAGCAGTGCCATTGACTCTCCTTGGGATCGCATGGACAGTTGCATCTCTTGGGTTGGTGAGAAATAATCCTGGTAGGAAAGAAGTGATCCAAGGAGAGCAGGAGCAAGCCCAATTGGCGTGATGACGTGAAAAAAAGCCTTCAGGACAAAAGGCTTTTGCAGACATAGATTGAGCTGTTTAACAAGTCACAGACCCTAGTAGCTGACTGTTCCTCCCACTTGCTGGAGTTGTCACCATGACAGTGTGACCCCATAATGAGGCATGTGAACACTTGCCACATCACTGTGCCACCCCTTCATTATGCTGCACTGAAACAGAGCGCAACTGTGCTCACGCAATCCTTTCTGAGGCTGCCTGTGTGGTGGCCCATGAAGGGGCAATCACAAACATCTGGGTTGGGATTCCCCCTCAAAAATGTTCACCTAAATATTTGCATCTAAATATAGGTGGCTAAAGACAAACCAGGTATTACTCCCTATTGCAGCTAATGGAGCCTGAAGAATGATTCAGATGACCAGATTTAGGTGTCTACTGAAAGGTGAGAGGAATAAATTCAGGAGTACACCTGGAGTTGAATCCCACCTTTGATGACTGTTAAAACCTTCATCATCTCCAAGGGGTTTCTGAATGCCTACACCGGTAAACCCAGGCACTTCATAAACAGGTGGAGGCTTTTATGCAAGGTCAATCACAGACCCAGCCAAAGCTAACGGTTACCCCCCAACACACACTTTCCCCATCCTTCCTTAGGCAGGAGCAGCTACCACCACTCAGCCCCACTTCCCACTCCATGCCTCTCGTGCTAGAGCTGCAGGGAGACCAGCAGCAGCTCCTCTTATGCCCCACATGTTGTGCCACAGCTGGGGCAGGTCGGTGCAGTGGTCGGGCGGCAGACTATTTACTATTTCCATTTCATTACTCATGCCATCCTGTAAATACAGAGAGCGTGTGTTGGGGTGGGGATGGCATCTGTGTAAATGTGTGGTCCTGTCCTTCCCTCTGTTTGCCAGGGCAGAAAGGCTTAATGCTGCTTCTCCTTTTGTCCGGCTAAGCCACAAGGGAGGTGCATTTTCCTTGTCCTTAATGCCATTTCTGATTCCTGTTTCAAAATCAGCTTTCTGAAACCCATGAGGAAAAATATTTCCCTACCTTTTGAGCACAGGTAGGTTTTGCTTGTTGAGGTAAGGGCTTGCAGTGCCTGTCTCTCTACACTGCAGCACCAGCAAAAATGTCTCACAGGAACATTTATCCTTGATACAGACAGTCAGGCATCTATTTGTTCGGAGATATGAACACAGAGACTTTTATTTCCACAACTTAACCTGTTTAACATTGTTTGTCTACTAAAAAACCCCATTTAAATGCTGTTCTTTTTACTCCTGCTGCTGTTGCACAGAAAAAAGTTCATCAAGAGAGAAGACTCTCTGCTTGTGCCAGAGCTTACTGAATAAAACTGGGCTTGGGGTTTGAGTTCAAATTTTTTCATTGCAAAGAGGCCCAAACCAGTCACAGGCTCCTCATTCCCATCACTGAACCAGCAGATGATGCCTCCTGGGTAATGCTGGTTGGGAGCACGGGGCTTCCTATGACGGGTGCAAACCTTTAATTTCCCGACCACCTGGCAGTGACACAGCAGCAGAACTGGGGACGGATGGCAGCAGGGAGCAGGTTGGTGTCATTGGGCATGTTGTCCCAAGGCCACCTGGGGACACGGATAACCAGGAGTGGCCTGTGCACCAGCCAGCTGGTGTGGCTGCACCAGGTGCTGACCAGGGCCACATGCCCTGTGTGCCCATGGGAGACATCCATCCCAAGGGGAAGTACGTGACTGGTGCATTACCACTTTCATGTGTACGTTAAGCAGCACTGATTGTAAATTAACAACCTTTTAGCCTGCATTAGAATATTGTCATTGAATAACTGTGCACAGCGTGAAAATTGCCATTGATGGCAGGGCAATTTAAGGATTAAAATAAGTCTCCTTCGAAGCAGGATATGCACAGCTACCTCCTCAGGAAGCTGATGGCTTTCCTAGCGATAACCATTCTGAGCAAATGGGAGTCAAAAAGCTTTCAGCGGGAAAGATGAATACCTGAGTCTCTGTGCAGAGCACCTTGAGCAAAGGGGTTTGGGTGCAATACATCCCTCAGAGTTCCCATCGTGCTCATGCAAGGCAAAAAAAAGGGGGTGGAGGGCAGAAGCAAGGGAGAAAAGAAACAGCTGCCTCGCATATGAAAAGATTTGCCAAGATCCCTTGGTTAGATTTAATAGCTGGGTGCTGCAAGCCCAGGGGAACAATGTAATTTATGTCATTACTGTTAAAAGGCTGGTTTGATGGCAAGGGCTTCATTTGAGTTGCCTAAAACGTTTAACAAAAAGGAAAGTGAAAACAAACATGAACATTGTAATAAAAATTATGAGGATTTTGGGGAGACTGCCAGGCACATTTTTCCAGTGGTACAAAGTTCTCTCCTGAAAAGCGACTCATTTTGTCTATTTTAACTCTGGGACATGAAGCTGGAGTTAGAGGTGGAAGGAAATAATTAGGTTTTGTTTTAACTACACAAGTTGCTGGAGCCGTAGTTAAGTCACTCTTGTGCTTGTGCTGTGAATAGCAGAAGCGATGGTGTGCTTTTTTCATTCAGAATTAATTTCCCTTTCTTGAAAAATGACTTCTTAAGCATCTTTTTAAAGTATTTTGTGGGTGGGAATGGAAGGAGACAGAATAGGTCCAAAGGGAGGAGGTCAGGGTGTTTGTGCTAAGCCCAGCTTTTCTACCAGTACATTGAATACAACAATCCCATCCTCACAGGAGCAAAAGCAGCATGTGTGGCTAAACCTGCTGTTTCACCTGTCTGTGTGCACGGTGCTATTTTTAATGCATCATCTCATCCAGCATTGAGTGGAACATGGCAGGAACTCGAGTTAAAAAATGCAATCAGCAAAGCTGCTGCTTCATGATGGCACTTCCAAATGCTGGCACGTATGAGGCCATACAGTGCTGGGTACCACCTGTCCTCTCCTCGGCTCTCAGTGAACGCCACTGGACACTGCGAGGGGAAGCACAGCTCACAGGCAGTAAATTTGTGTGTTGTTTCGGTGATGTGTTGAAGTTGGATCGGGGTGCCTTCCATGATCACCTGCTCATCCTCTGCTAGCAAAACACACTGAAGGACTCACACAGCCTCGGAGCGAAAATTGAGGCAGCATCAGCTTCTGATTTACCACGTGGACTGAAGCACTTCTCTGGGGTGTTTTTGCCCTGAGGAGCCGGCTGGTGTTATCTGCCCTCCCAGCCAGCATCCTCCTGCAGCATCGCTTAGGGTGGTGGTGCTTAAATTACTGACATCGGGAATTCACTGCAAAGGCCCCTGTCCTGCAAAAAGGGTTGTGCCCGCCTGCATTTGCCCACCATTTGGCACCAGTGGGACCACTGGGAATAGGTCAGGTGCTGCCAACGCCTTCCCTGCAGAGACATGTGCTCCTTTCACTGCTCCCCACTCCTACTATCCAAGCCCTCTTCCCTTGAACAGCCACGGACAACCACCCAGGGGAACATTTGAGATGATGGTCAGTCCACCTCCATGCAGCAAGGCTGATCTTTGCTTGCTGTTAATCGCAGCCAACTGGTAGCAATAATTTTCCACCAGAACTGCTACCAAACTGTTCAGATTATCTGCTCCATCGGTTTGAGGGAACAGCTGGTAAAGTAAATAGTAACGAGCTAGAGAAATTATCTTTATTTGCCTGTAAGCACAGCATCATAACGAGAGGCTCAAATGAGCCTCTTTTTTTGGCATGCAAGGTCAGCGTTGCCTTTTGCATGTGGCATACATTCGAATAAGTCCCAGTCAGGCACAGCATCTCTTTACCAAGAAGCTGCGTTAAAAACTTACATACATTTTGCTGCTCTTGTCAGACATCAGCTTACAGAACAGTCTGGCAGTGAGCTTTCCAGTTTCATCTGTACAAATACCTGAATATTTTTAGATGAGTTTAAAGAATACATTGTTTTACTTTTTCTTGCTCTAAGTCTTGTTTCTACACACAGGAGATGGCCACCAATTTCCCACAAGCCTTAACAGTACAAAATGAAGGATATGCACCTCAGAAAATCCTATCTATCTGATTTTCATGATGCTGCACATCCCATTCCCTCTCCCTTCCCCCCTTATGCAGCTAATGGTACATGGCAGCTTCTTATAGTGAAAAATATACCTTTTGCTGATCAAGCCAGACACATGGACTCTGAAGATCTCTGTAATTCAAGGGTTTGCCATTGGTTTTCTGTGCCTATTTTTGAAATAGTGTGTGCTTTGCTGTCCCATCCTCCTCTGACTTTGACACCCAGCGAAACAGGGCAGCAGGAGAGAGGTGCTGCAGGCAGGGCATGCAGGCAGCAACGCAGCTGCTGGGGCATAAGCATCTTGGGCTCTTTGCTATGCGCTGATACACAAGAGCTCCACAGTGGTGGGGCATTCGTGTCAGGGGCCCCCAGGAAACCTCTGGTCTCTGTCTCAGCTGCTGCTGCCGCAGGCCCCCACCCGAGCATCGCCAAGGGCACTGCGCAGCTGCGAGGGCTGTGGGAGGATGGGCATGGTGCACGCAGCCAGCACTGCACCAACCTGCTTGCAAGAAACTTCTCTTTTAGTCAGCAGACCTGTGGTCTGTCCTCTGGCTAGCTTCTCTGTGGAGGTTTCCAACACGGACACGGCTTCAGCGCTGGAGCCAGCTCGGAGCAGGCACTGCACAGAGATCTGACTCAGACATGCAGGTTGCCAGATAACCACCAGCTGGCAGAGTACTTCAATCATTAATAATCACAGGATTAAATACAAAGCATCAGCCATGTTTCCAGAATGAGACAGGGCGCCCACCCTTACTGCCTCTGAAAACAAGTTGTTTTCCCTTAAAGGATCCACATCCAGCATGTACAGTGCTCCTGGAAGGACCTTCACTCTCCTTCCGGTTCTGTTCATCACATTCATATCATACCGGCTCTGTCACTGTCACTGGGTGAGGATGTCACCAGAAAGGGTCAGGTGCTATTCCTGGCATCAACATTTGAAGTACATTTGGCTGACTTCACTGAACCAACCTACCCAGGGCAGAGCATTTGATGCACTTTGTCTTTTCCCCTGTTTCCAGCAGTGGCTACTGAAATTTCAAGATATTGGTTTGGGCCACTCTGGAGTACTATGACTGTTGTGTGCTTTTATTCCTTCCTATCCCTACCCATTTAAGTGTTGTATCCACTTCAGCACTATCAATTTCTTCACTGTGTTTATCATGTGCAACAAACTCCACTGCCTTGTATTTATTCTGTCTTCAGATGTTTTCCCTTTTGGTGTTGCTACGAGAAGGCGCACAGACTCTGCTGGATCTGCATTGGCTGTACAATTCACCAACTGCCACATCTTCACCTCTTTGTCTCATTGTGTTAGTCTCATCCATAACTTGAACAATTCTCATTTTTTCACTGCTGACTGCAGAAGTTTTGTGTATTGCTGCTCCTTCTCATTCTTATCTCTGGCTTGTTTTGCTGTTTCTGATGTATGCTGTGAAATGGCATGCTAATAATGCTCTACTCTATTTCAAATGGGGGTACAATAGATTTACAAAGAAGCTCAATAACTTGTCCATTTTCAGATTTGCTGTCTTTTTTGAGGCCAAGCTGTTGAACACAATAAAATGCAATGTATCAAAGTGACTTGAATTATTCTGGGACACATGGTCCATTTACGATGGAAACTTTCAAATCGCCCCTTTCTACGTGCATCTCAAAAAGGATTTCCCCCCACCGTTGTGCTATGTATCTAGTTTTCCCCGTTAGCACCAGAGCCCCCCAGTCTTTCCTGGTATCTATGAAGCTAGCTGTATATTGTGCTGCCAGCCAGTTCTGCCCCCGCACTGCTGTTCCAGGTCATTAACAGCTCTATTAATCACTGTTGCCGGTTTGGAAGGAGAGCATACCCGATTCCTCACCTCTCGCTGCATTAAAATGAATCATTTTTCCCTTCTCCTTTGTCTCCTGCTTGCTTCAGTTGACAATCTGAAACATCTTTTGCCTGCTCTTGCCATTTTGGTGCCTTGAATGTCTTTAACGCAGCGAGTATGAATGACAGGTTTGACAGTGCCAGTGAGATCTTCTGCTGGGTGGTTTTTGCTGACGAAGTCCCAGAGTTGTCAGCACTGAAGAGGGCTCCAGCAGGGCCCAGCACCCGGCTCCAAGCAGGGCAGGGAGCAGTAGGAAGACAAACTCCTTGGAATGTTTCTGCAGTGTAAGTAGGATGGCATTTCATTGAAGATCTTGAGCGTGTTCCTCATTCAGCACTAGCAGTGCTATCCCCTGTGCTTACAGCTGGGCAAACAGTCTGACAGCCAGCCTTGAAGTCTTGGCCATCACTTCACTTATTGTTCATGAATGTCCAGGGTAGGTCCAGGTGGGAGATGCTCTGTACTTCCTGCCCCGGAAGGAAGAGGCTCGCAGAGAGGAGAGCAGCCTGAAAAGGCATAGTGGCACATTTGCTACCGAGAAAGATAGCCGGCAGGAGGGTTCACAAAGTGGTGGATTTCAAACGCCCACAGAACAGGCGCTGAAAGTCAATTTCAAATTCATGTCAAGCGCTGGCAGAAGGAAGTTGCTTCTAAAAGCTGTGCTCAATCAGGCGATAGATACAGCCCGCGACCTTGCATCCCATCAACACCACCTTGGTGCCGCGAATCTAAATTAGTGCCGGCAATGCTCACAGCAAACATTAAACAAGCATCTCCCTGGCTGAAGCGACTCATTCAAAAGCCGTTGGGCGGGGAATGGAGAGAGCACGTTGTCACTAAAATTTATCACCCATCGCAAGGGGAGAGAGTGGCAGAGTCTGCGAGGGCTTCGATGAAAGCTGCTTTTAGCTTGAAAATATGAGGAGAAAAGGAACATGATGAACGACAAAGCCCAGCTCCTGTCATCCACTGAGGGATGCCTCTGCTGATCTGTTTGAAGGAGGTCAGACGGGGAGGCCACGCTTTGCTGCTTCCACTTTCTAATAATTATTGCCTGTGCGAAAGGTGGTGAGCGCAGGTTTTGCATCCAGCCTCAGAAGAGCTTGTACCCACTCCCTTGCCTGAAAAGTAAAGGTTTCTCTTCACTGAAGAAAGCAAGGACATACCAGCACATCCTGCGAAATTATCTTTATCTTCTCTTCTAAGTCCGGGGCAAAAATCATTCCTTGGAAGGGTTGGTCATGTCTCACCAGGCCTGGCTTGACAATGTCGAAACTCTCTGATGGGCTCATCCGGGAGGACACTTCTGCAAGTGCTTTCTTCCTCCTTGCCCAACTCAAAGGCAAGCAGGTCTCAAATGAGATTTTTTTTTTTTTTTTTTTTTTTGTCCCTTGGAGGCCACTTCTGGCAAACTGATTTTACTAGGACAAGTCAGCTGGCCTCAGCCTGAAATTTTTTTTTTTGGTTTTTAAGTTGTTTTTAGCAGCTCTAAGAAAGTGTTTCCCTATGGGTATGAACCAGTGGAAACTGCCTGTTTGAATCACCTCACAAGGACCCTTCAGAGCAGCTCTCAGACATGGGCAATTTTGATGGCAAGAACAGGCATTTCAGCTATCACATTTGCTTTCCTCTTTAGGAAAGAAACAGCATTTAGAGGGTTTTTTTTGGTGGATTTTGCTGGATTGCCATCATTTCTGTGGGGGAAGTTCACATGCTGACTTCTCTCCTGTAGCCATTTTCTTATTGCTCGCTCTCCAGCTGCAAATGTATATATCAGTAAAAGCAGTTGCTATTACTACAAACTTTTTTATGTTTCTCTCCTGGGTTTTGCATGACAGCTG
>NW_010140385.1:31090-40277 GCF_000699245.1 Pterocles gutturalis | reverse complement strand
CTGTTCAGGGTATCCCGTGTGCTCATCAGCTGGACTGCACCATGCTCGTCCCTGGGTAAGGGATGGCTGGGGGACTCCCACTGCCAAACACACTAGCAAGCTTACTTTTAAGTATGTAGCCTCTGAGATCAGGTTCACAAAGCATTGCTCTGGTCTTCCCTTCTCCCCCACCACTTAAGGTTTAGGGAAAGCATTCAGCACCTAGAACCAACATGTGTGCAAGAGATGAGTTCCCTCCATGCTTCCTCCTTTCCCATCTACCAAGCCAGAACATGAAGACTCCCAGGAAAAAAAAAAGCATCTTACATTACATATATGAGCAGAAATGTGCTGTTACACACAACTTCACAGTTTGTAACAGCCCTTTAAAAAGAATCCTAGCCAATTTACTAAGCCTGACCTCCTGTTTCCCCAGCATCGCAAAGGCTGGCTCTATTCAGGCTGTCCCTTTCCAAAGATTCCCCATTCAAGCACTTGAAATGCTTTTTGTCTCTTTTGCCATGTATAGCACTAAAAGGACCGGAGTAGAGTTTATGTTTAACAGGACCATTTTTATAAGTACAAGACTTACAGAATTCTTACTTAATTGGGATTTTTCAAACAAGGGAAGAAGAAAGACTGAAGCTCTGAGTTTTTATAACAAATAAAAACAATACAAACTTTTTTTCTTCTCCTATTGCCTTACACTCTGCATATGTTGATACACTCAGAAGCAGAGTAGTTCCGAAACCAATGGTTTTTCAAATTCCTTTAGTTTCAGAGTTAAGTTTTTATTGTCACTACAGGAGGTAATTTTGCTGAGAGACATGAGTTTGGGGATCCATTGTGCCATGGAGCGCTCCTTTGGGCAAATAACTGTCTCTACAACTTCTGTTCTGTAAGCATGAAAGGAGGACACAACACATCTATTTTGCTCAAGAGTTTAAAGACCATTGCCTGAGAGCATGATATAAACATAGACTATAAACTCAACAGACAGACATAAAAAAATAATGATTTTTTTAAACAAATTTCACTGCAGGTAATTGTTAGCCCATTAAAATCAAAGGCTGATAATAAAGGTTAGATGTGTGTCTGTATGAATTACCTGTAAGGGTCTGTTCAGTATCAGAAAAGGATTTCTTATTCCCAGACTTGACCTGCAACAGAAAAAAGCAGGGAAGGACAACTCATTTGAGATCTTGTGCCCGTGAGGTCCCAAGTTTAACTCACCTTTGAGGCACTCAGTTGACGCAAAAGCAAGTGCTCACCTTTTCCAAAGTCTTTTTACAATAGTTGTGCAGAAGAAAGAAGTCAGAAAAATCAGTTTTAGCTGAAAACTAACTTTAACTGAGGATCAACTATTATCTTCTTAGAAACATTCAGAAGATATTCCCAGCATGTTTTATTTTTTACAGATTTTTAAGATAGGCCTTCAAAAGCCTGCTTTTACCATCAGCATCTGACTGGTCCTGGCAGAACATTTTAAACACTGTTGTACTGTAATCGCTAGACAAGAAGCCTTGCCAAGTTTCACTAGATTTTTAATTTGACTCTTCTGTAGGAGCCTCAGAAACACTCTGCTCATTCATTATTCTTCCGTTAACTACAGAAAAAACTCCTGTCCCGTGCTCTCTGCTAGGAAAACATCCTACGTGCTACCCTGACACAAGATTTCCTATCACCTCCGGCACCTTCAGTGACTTGCAGATGGCCAAGTCCTCTTCTCACACCCTGAACATCTCCAAGTAGAAAACTGACTTCTGCATCTCACTTGATGTGTTTGGAGAGGGACCGTGCCAGAGAGGGTCCCCCGGGACTGCGACAGCTACCATTTCCAGCACCAGGATACTTCAGCTCTGGCTTGGACACTGGGCAGGCATGCCAAGGGCCAAGGTCACCCTGAGAAGTGGTGTGCTTTGCAGCTCAACCACAGGGGCACACGGGTTTTGTTATAGGTGTTGTCAGGGTGGAGTGCAGGAGGCACATCCTGGAGAAAGCAATCTAGAAACGCTCCTTCAGCACAGCATTGCGGGCGTTTCATAGCACTAGAGACCAAGACATCACACTCTGAGGCATCAAGCCGCTTTGCTCTTGGTGCAACTCAGTGAAATTAATGCATCCAAGTATCTTAACAAACCTGGCAGCACAGACGCTGAATTATCCTGGTGGTACACCTTTGGCAGCATGTTTATCTCGGCCAGCACATGGTTGCTTCATCAATCAGGCAATAGCCAGAGCTTTTATGGAGTCTGTCCACACAACACCAGAGCAATGGGAGGTCTGCTCTAAGGTGATTAGAGGGAATCTCTGCTTAATTATTCTAAGAGAGCTGATTTCAAAGATTATTTCTTACACAGAACAAAAAGAGCCAGCAGGTGATCTTTGGGTCAGTCAACTACTACATGTATTGAACAATGTGACAGAAACAGCACCAGTTAAGCCTTTGGATCCAGAAGCAATCTGGTAGCAGAGATACTCTGGGACCATACTGACACACAGCTAGCCCGGAGGAAGCACAGGCGATGCTCCTCTCACAGGGTGGCAGAGCAGCAGCCTTTGAAATCATGGCAGCCAGATTAGCCTAGTTTATCTGGAAACATCCTCTGTGGTGGCTTCTCAAGGCAGAGCAAGCAGTCACCATGCTCTGGCTGTGCAGTTGCTGACCAATACCTTGAAGAGAGGGATGGCACTCCACCCTTCCTCCACCATGGAGAGCACTTGAAGGTTGTTTTTTAAGGAAAACAAAGGTTTAAGAGCAATTACATGAACAGCTAAAGTAACTGTGTGTTTCTAAACATATCAAGTCCCAACTGTGGTCTGTAGGGAAGCTTTGCTAAAGTAGGCGAATCGAGCAGCTGCTGCAATGTTAATCCAGCTTTCTCGGTGCCCACAGCACCATTGCTGGAGGACGCTGCTCGTCAGACAGCGCATGTACAATGTGGCAGACACTGCTCATTCGCACGCTTCCTTACAGAGAGACTTATAGGGGTAAAACAGTGAGCTTCCATTTTTCTTGAACTTTTACTATTATTAACACCATCAAGCACAGAGTGATCACCTGCTTCTATCATCTTTTTATACTTGATCAGAAATCTTTACAGATTATTTTGATATTGACATCAAAGCTCAGTGAGCAGTTAGAACCCTCCCCTGGCCCTAGCCCCCAAGTCTTCCCTTTTCCCTCCTTTTTATTTGCATTTATAGGTTTTTGGACACATTTAGGTAAGAAAGTACCTGAAACTTTTTTAATTGGAGTTCCCAAGATGAAGAAAACCAAACTGGACTTGGATTATTTTCTATCTTGTTTGCTTGGTTTTTTACTGTTTGGTATTTTTTTTTTAAAAAAACTTTAGACAAACATTCCAAAATATGGAACAAGTGAAAAATTTTAATGAGGAGACAGGATTACAAACTTTTAAAAAATATGTGGTCTTTATAATTTCTTGGAAAACTTTGCCATTTATAAACAAGCAAACTAGGTTTATAGTACATAGACTCTCTGTACATTTCTGAGTCAGAATGTCTCCCAAGAGCAGGGGATAAGCAGCTTCTGCCGTGAACTATTGATTCAAGAACAGAGAACGGCTGCTACATGGAAAGACAAGATAAAAAGGGAAAAAAACGGAGGAAGAATCTCTCTTGTCCTATGTGAAACAAGTGTTTTTCACATAGAAAGAAGCTGAACATAAAAACTGTATGTTCACCCAACAGCAGAGGTGACTTGCCTAGGGTGAAGAGCCATGTACCTTGATGAGCACTAAACCTTCCTTGTCACTATCCTTCCTCCATACTGACAAACATGAAGTTTTTACCAGTGTATGTTTGTAGACAAACCAGAGAGCTCTGAATCTGGGGTTGCCTTCTCCTGATGGAGAGAAAACAATGTTTATTATTCTTCAGATTTCTTGTAACCATGAAAAGTGACACAGAAAATGAGCATTTTGCTCTAGATCCAAAGCAGAGCTGAGAGCTTCTTCCTCCTCACTGTCATCTCATACAACTTGTCTCCAGGTGGATGTTGTCTTCCTGTCCACCTGATAGGTTAACTCTCACTTCAAATGCAGAGATTTGGATTATTTGAGTAAACTATCATGCATGTCACACATAGCATTCCGCTGTTGAAGAGAGGAACCAGTAGACAACACACAGTAAATGCACACCCACGCTTCATGGTCTCTGACTGTTCGAGTAAGCACATTCCCAGAAATTACCACAAATACCACCTTCATTAAGAAAAGGTGCTTGAGTCCACCTAATAAAGAGGTGTATACTCTTTCAGAAAGCCTTGAATATTCACAGACATATCTTTCCCTGAAAAATTAGGCAGAACAAGAGGAATTTTTGGTTATCTTCCTCCATCTTAAAACACAAAGCTAAATATGAAATCAATACTCCATCTGACTCACTTTAAGGGCTGGCTTCCCCAAAACAAATTTACCATAGAGCCACACAGGAAAAATGTAAACTTTAGCTAAAAGGAAGTTAGAAATACACAGGTCTGGAAAGAATCCTACCCTGTTACAGCAGCACCAGACACAACTCTTCAGTCTTCATGAAGAATCTGAGAAGTGCATCAATTCACATTGCATTGAGAGTCCTCACCCATTTACTTTCTATCAACAGGATGCTTACATGTCATCCATTTTGCTTTGCAGAATCACATCATCTTCAGATTAATCAATTACTTGTGTTCCCATAATTAAAATCGCACACAGCAAATGCTGTAAAGGTTAATTTATAATTGCCTTACTTAAAGAGAAAGACTTTAAAGTACAATTATGCTAACAATTTTGGAAAGCTTGTCTTCTGTCACTGTCTGTCAGGAGCTGTCAGGCACATTATGACGTTCATGCGTTCAGACCAGTCCTCTACCACTGGTGTTCATGAAGTCTGCCTCTGAATCTCCTCCTAGAGGACTTCACTGTCAGCAAAGCTGTTTTTTATTTCTTGAAAAAGATACATTAAGACCTACAGTTGGAAATCCTCCGTGCTGAACAGTCTCATCCTGCTCTTTCCCATTCTGTTTCTCAGCTCCTACCCAGTGTGTACATATATATATGTATATATATGTGCACAAGAACTGCACCCTGAAGCCAGCAATTACTATATATGAACTAAAAAGGGCTGAAAGCATATTCAATGGCAGCTGAAGAGTTTGGATGCAGACTTCTATCCCTCTTGATACTAAGTAAACCCTTTTTATCAGAGGCTTGAACTTGGCCAAGTTCAGAGTCATGTCCTGAGACAGTGGGTTTTTAGGGCAATTTCCCAATGGTTGAAACCAGAAAGGTGCCAGGTTTTAACAGAATGCTTTCAAAAATTTAGCACTTGCAGTAGAATGATGCATCTTCCCTTGTTTTATCCTTAGAAACAGCTGAACCACTAAAAAAAAAAAAAAAAAAAAAAAAAAAAGACAATAAACAGCCACCCCCAAATCTGGGATGGATAGATCACCCTGAGAAAACTGGAGATCTACTAGACAGTTTGGAAAGCAATAAAACCTGATCACTTTGTCTCATATTGGAAAGTGCCAGGAAACCTTTATTCAGTTTGATTATTCCCTCTGCAAGAACAGAGGGTAAATAGTAAAAAGAAGCAATGTAATAACCAATAAGAGTTGTAATCTAGAATATGTTCTCAGCTGTAGGATGAAAGCACGTTTTGTTTTTCTAAACTGTGTTGTACAACTGGAAAGATAAGGTGTCATGTCTCAAGTATTCGGGGATGGTGTTTGGGGATAAGATCTTTTGGATATTAAACTGTAGAAGGATTTTAAAGAAGAAAAAAAAAATCCAAGTCTTCAGAATCTTTCCTTTCAATGTCTCTTGAGAAGCAGCTTTATACTTCTTTCAACTAAAAGAAATACCTTATAGAGGGCTACTCTTAAGATCCAGTTCTCTGATTTACCTAGTAACTTTAGCTAATAAGTGTTTTTGTGCAGGAATACTCTTAATCTTGGTCTGTGATAAATGCTGTATTTCTCCCACTCAACACGACACTCTCTCAGTCTACCTACATATTTTTCTCGAAAAAAAATCTTTCCGTTTTATATTTTCACCTCTTTACCTAGGTCCATCTGCATTCTCCTCTGCTCCTGCCAGCTAACAGCCTCACTCTTCCATTCTTCAGTGAGATTACCACATGGCTGTCTGACCTTGCAAACACTCCCTAGAAGAGCACGCAGGTACATTATCCAGTTGCCTACATATGTGGTCACTGCACCGTGAAAAGTTTGAAATAAATTCTCGGTGCTCCCCAAGCTATTTCATATTCAAGTCAAATCAAAATGTGTGAGCTTTAAAGTACACAGAAAAACAGTTCCAGCAGAGTGGGATGAAGATTTGCCGTTAGCGATTCCACTGCTGCATGGTGCCTGGTTCACAGCAACATTGCTTTTCCTTCTACCCACTTGCAATCCAGCTTGTAAATGCAACCCACCGTTTGAACGACGGTGTGGGCTCTGCCTGGTCTGTGCCTCAGAGAAAGAGCTAGAGCAACACCAACTCCTGCTTCCAAGCTGGGTTGGTTTTGCTAGGCAAATACGCACAAAATTTAGTAAAGCTTGCACAGGTACAACTCTGAATACAGTCAGGTAGCCCAACCACTGGGACAGTGCTTTTATGGTCACTTCTCACATAAAAGTGCCATCTGAAAACATTAAAAGACCACATGATGAGTGTAATTATAGGAATGGAAAAAAAAAAAAAGACATTTTAAATGTTACACTAACTTGATAGTTTTTACCTCCAATGCGAGAAGATAAGGAAAACATGTTATGTTGACCATCAGTCAAACAAAGCCCAAAAGTAACAACCAGACCCACACAAACTCACACAGGCACTGACTGACTTCTCTATGAAGAAAGATGAGAAACCTGCAGCTAAAAATGTCTGCAAATTCAGTAATCGCAACTGGCACAGAAAAACAGAAAAGGTATTTCTGCAGGTTTCATGGCAAAACAGGAACTATGTAAAATAAGACAACTGACTAGAGCACTAGCACATCCAAACAGAGCCAGCAGAAACTGGAAATTTATGTTTGTAAAAAAGAATGATCAAGTTGGTGCCTGCATAAGGAAGACATGACTACACACTGAGTACACTCATGTGAGCCAGACAGAGCAATGAAAACAGTTGTCAGCAATTTCAGAAGGGTTCTTCCTGCTCTCAGAAGAACGATACCATTTAAGAAAGCACAAGGCAGTAGGTAAACAGCAAGGAAGAGAATGCTACTGAAGGTAACTTGCGATAAAAGATGTAGTCCAGTGACTCCCTGGTCAAGCAACAGGAGTAGGGACTGAAGATTGGTGATCCAGTAAGACTGATACCCATAGAGGACTGATAACAAGATATTTATTTCCAATCAAAATACTTTACACAGTTTTCTCAGAGACTTAATGAGTTTCCCACAGTAGCTACCAAAAAAAAAAAAAAGGCCCAGAGAAAGCATTTGTTAAGACTACAATATTCACAGTTTTCTAGTTGTCCATTTTATTTGAACATGTTGCACACTGGTATTTTTTTGAACTGTTCAGAACAGTTCAATTAATTCCTGTTGTCCCTGCATAAGTATCTTCTGAGGCAAAGCAAAAGGATAGCACTAAATTAATGGGACTGCAAGAACCCATCAGCAAAAGTTCCCCTGGAACTGGTTTTCAGAATTAATGGGCAAATCAAAAACCATAAAACTAGCAGTATGTGCCAGCCTTCTATATTATCCACAGAACTAGGAGCTTTTAAGATGTGCCAGCCTCAGGCTTCTTGTTCCTTATCACATGCATGACATGAAAACAAGAGACCACCAAGCACCCATCATTACTGGAAACAAGGAATTTTAGTGATACTGGCATGACTAAAATGTAACTGCTGATCAGTGCCAATTAGCTAGAATAATCCTGTTAGCATTAGCTCAACTGTTCATTTATAAATCTCTGCAACGCTAATTGTATCTGAAGCTCCTTCTAACACTAGCTCCTTTTGTATAGTGCTGAAAGCCTGCAAAACACTCATCAATTGAACAGCTGATATAACAAACAATCTTTTTAACTCTTTGCAACCTCAATGTTATAAAAGTAGTTCTGCATATATTGAACAAGTTCGTAAATAATTTTATTATATTTTATGATAAGCACTATTCCTTTGCCCTAGCATGAGCCATATCTTATCAAATACTGAGTCTTACTGATTGTTGTCAATGTATATACCTCTAAGAATAGTAAACAAAGAAACCCTTTGCCATGGTTCTTTATTAAGCTTATAACTTAAATCACAACGTGCATTCATCCATAAAAATTAAAGTATATTTGCTTTTTCTTTATTGCTATTTAATTCATACCAGAAGAGCATTTTGGCAATAAATATTTGGCTGAACCAAAAATAGTAGACAGTGTTGTTTGAAATTACTGTGTAACCCTCATCAGCTTTGGATTAACTTGTTTGATAAAATCAGAATGGACAATAGAGGAAATGCAAGGGAGACTTCATTAAATAAATTTATTTGTTAAAATAATTTAACTCCAAATACAACTGCTGAGTTTGCATTGAGTTCTATGTACAATTCTTGTTTTATTTGAAACATCAAGGTTTAAACAACTGACATTGTTACAAAACAAACTGTTGCCCCGTTTTAAGTTGCCAGTTGTAATAGAGCTCAACAATTAACTATGAAATACATTGATTCACCCCTGGGAAACTCCAAATCAACAGCATTAAGCCTGATTCCAGAACCCACTTCAGTCTTTCATCAAACCCTGATCAAGAATTAACAGATGCACAACAATGCAGATAAAAGCCTCCTGCAGTTGTCAAACATTTGTTTTTGTTGTGGAGTTTCACAATTAAAGCCTAACCAGTGCTTTGATGGCACACTGGTAAAAAAAAGCAAAAACAAAAACAGAAAAAACAAAAACCAAACATGCACTAAACCCCCCAACCAAATGGCTGACATCTTTAGGCAACATTCTATACAGGAAAGCAAATACCAGTAGTTTTCCCACAGAACGTAATGGCAACTGTAGCACTGGGGTTAGGGAGAGGCTAGAACCAGAACAGAAAATGTCACCAAAATTTTTTTGATGCTCTGAAGGGGCAGGCAGGGGCACAGACACGACAAGAAAAAAAAAAAAAACCAAACCAAAACCAAATCCAATGCAATTATGTTTAATACTCTTGATCTGATTCTGGTTTGTTTGCTTTGATTTTTTTTT
>NW_010140385.1:25819-31077 GCF_000699245.1 Pterocles gutturalis | reverse complement strand
GAGGAAACAGTTGCTCTCACTATCATAGCTTAAAAGAATAAAAGTTGCAACGTTTTTAAAAAAACAACAAAACTGGAGAAATGCTGTCTTTGTAGAAAAGTACAAAGCTCTACAAGAACAGCCAAAGGAAAGTGGGTCTTTGGAACAAATCATAATATTTTAAGGCATGTTACAAGAAACTTTCAAATGCTATAATTGGTAATCCTATCAGGGTAGAAATGAAACAGTGACCCAAGACCAATGACTCCCGCAGGGCGGCCATGCAGCTGCCGCATGGCTTGCTCACCTCCCTGTCTGCTACCCCTATAATCAGAAAAATCTCTGTCAAGTGCAACTGTCATTGATTCAAGCTCCACTATCTTAACATTAGTGGAAATACAAATAGTGCATAACTACTTCCTCAGAACTATACAATGAAAAACAACACTTATGCTTCCCCCCCCGCCTCATTATGTGGTAGCTTTCATACAGCCTAAGTTCTTGAAAATGTAAGAGTGTAAGAAGAAACAAGACTGGGAGATATTTTCATTAATATTTTCAGTTAAAAATTTTACTATGCAATTTTTCCTAGATTAAAAGCCTGTCTGTTTTATATTATGAACTTCATGCCAGGCTGTTCGTATTGTACTTCATGCCATTTTCCTGGTTGATGAACAATCTGTGAGGTAAGATTTTAACACCTCTGTAAATAACTTTGCATAGCATGCACTTCCAACTGAGTTTCAAATTTGGCTTTGTTTGTTTTTTGAGCACTTACGCAGTGGATCTCAACTGACAAGCTGTTTTACAGACAGGTTGTACTGCTCAATAAACCATTTCTCAATATAGATATTTTAAACATTGAAATATCATTAATTCAACATCTCACATCTTGCTTAAGCATGGTGGCTGACACAGTTGGGGGTGGGACGGGGGGAGAACATTCATACCATCTAGTTTAGGCATGTAAGTTGTGTGACTCAGAGGACCGAAGTTAAAAGCCTAAGTTTACTATATAGTCAATGGAAAGAGGTAGGTGCCTCTAGGAGGGCGATTCAGAGCACCCAAAACGGGCATTCAGATGCCAGAAAAAAATGGTGTGCCTATCTCCCTAAGAGAACAAAGTACAGTAACGAAAGCTCTGCAAGGTAGATGGGAAACGGGCTACATTTATGTTCTAGTAAGGCTTAATGTTTTACGACATCTAATGCCCTTTGATACATTGGTTGTGGAAAGGTCTTGAAAGATTAAGGGCAGAGATGGCCAGTTCTTTCCCATTAACATGATTTCCTTTAGTTATCATCCACTGAACTATAATTCAAAATGTTAAGGATATTTACGTATGAAAATATGCAACACATTTTGTATTCAAGTTTCCTTTGTAGCAGATGAGAGTGTTTTTAGGAAGTTCTGCAGATGGAGGCAAAACTCACAAACCTAACTCCAATTACAGCATTTCTAAGGGCCATATACACACACACATACAGGCTCAACACACACACACACCCCAGCAGCCCTGTTTTCACTCATTTAAACACAAGGAACTACACTGTTACCGCACAAGATTGAAAAACTAATAAACGCACGGTGTTATTTAGACCACAGGCTCAGTGACTCTGTATTTTTATGGCCAATTTTACCTATAAAAGATCCAGCTCAAGACAATCTCTCCAGCATTTAAAATCTAAACATTGTGATTGAAAACTTTTCTATACTTTGATTGTAAGACTTCGAAATAGGTATTTCTGTGCCATTAGTCATGCAAAATGATAAATACTTCACTGCTATGAAACTAGCAAGTCAGAGCTCAAGCATCCTTTCAAAATAAAATATTTGCTCCCACCACTTAACACTCCAATAATTGGGGCAACCTTTGAATAGTGTGTCAGGCACTTAAAGAGCCATTTCCACACTCACCTAAGGAATTACAAGCATAACTATTTCACCTCTGAACCAAATGATTTCACATGGTTATTCAATTTAAGTTTTCAACATTAAAGCTATCAAATAGCAAACTTGATTTTCAAAGGTTAGTTAGGGATCACACCAGAGAACGTAGCCCTTAAAGGCAAGAAAAACTGTTGTCTTTAACAAACTTAAAAATGCAAGATGTTCATACTGTCCCACAAGGTTTCTGCAGAAGGGAACATATGGATGCAACATGGCTTAATTTTCCTTACAAGATGGTACTAGTTAATCTATTAAAGTGTTCCTTGTTAGTAAGGCTCAGCAATTTTTTTTCATCACAGTTGCTTCCTCCTTGTTCAGTAAAGTGATAAATAAAGATGCTTCCTGCTTTGTAAACAGAGGGTTTGTTTGGCTTTTTGCAGACCAAAACCTGAAGCGATCCTCCATTTTTGAGCAGCAAAACAAAAGATTTAAAACATTCCAATGCCAGACTATTTCTTCACCCATTATTTGTTTTCAGATCTTGCCTTTCATTTCACACACTGATGCAATGTTTTCTATTTCAAGATGTGGGATAAAGTGTAGAAATAATAGCATCAATTTCGAAAAAAATCCAAACTATATAGGTCTCTGGTAGTCTCTTCCTCTAACACTGTCAGAAGTTCTGGTGAAATCAACATATTTGACTGAACAAACTTGGCCACAAGTGATAGCGCACGTCCTGAAGCACGGTAATTAGACACTGAAAGACTTGGCTCTCCTTTCACGCTTATGCTAGTTGTGAATGGTCTTCAGAGATACTCTCTCCACTGCTTCTGTTTCCCCATTTCCAAAAGTTTTCAAACTTCTTCGGAAATAGTTGCTGTTGTTGCTGTCTGACATGACAACACACGTATGCTCAACTGGAACGACCCTGTAGATTAACTGGCTTTGCCATAAAATTACAGGTGCTCAAAGGGAAAAACGTGTGAGACGTGGTCATTTAACCCAATTATATTCAGAGTCAGTGATTGACTTTCAATGCTCAGCTCTGAGTTAATGTTGCTACTTCACTACAGATGTATTTCAAGTGATCCACAAACCAGGAAGTGAAGTAGACAGTTTTACCACCTTACAAAATTTCTGCAAATTAAGTCCAGGTTAGGTCATTTTTAATGCTATTGTATATTACATGCAGAACAGCATGGATCATCTTTGTCTGGCTGTGCTGCATAGTTCATTTGTCTAACAATTTCTGCAAAGAGCTCATCCACCATTGTTTTACTTTTAGCAGAGGTCTCCATAAAGGGGCAGCCCCATTCTTCAGCTAAGGCTCTGCCTTCACTTGATGATACTTCTCTCTCACTTTCCAGGTCCACTTTATTACCAACCAGAATTACTGGCACCTTCTCATACCTACAATTAAAAAAAAACAAAAACAATAGTCATAATTATTAAATGCCAATATTCTAAATGTAAACATCTATTTGCAAACAGCACAGACCCAACAGGAAAGAGACATTTGCACGATTTAAAAATTTTAGTTTGAAAAAATGCTTTGCATTCTAGCGATTTGTTGCACATCTCTTCCCCTCCCCACCCCGCTCCAAGCTTTCTTAGAGTCCCTGGGAATGCCTCCTTCTCTGAATTTTCTTTCCCAACAGGAAATCTGCAGGACAATTCCACACTACAAAAACTATGAATATAATAACATTTTCTATGTTGTCAATCTCACTTAGGGTGTAAGAATAGGATGGATGCCCAACCCTCCCTTCAACATTACATCCTCCTTCTCCCTGAACAGGTATCATATTATATTTCCTGCTTGTGCTAAGGAGGATGCATTACTCTCCTTTTCAAAGAGACATTTACCTTTGGTTAATATATATGGAACTCTCAGATTAGCAATAAAAGGGAGAAAACCAAAGTGCCAGTAAACTAATTTGAAATTTCAGGAAATGTGGCCCACTTAAGTACTGTATATGCACAAAGGTACTGTTATATAAAACCATGCATTAGCTAATACAGAATATATAACTCTCCCTTGCAGCATTCACATCATTATGCCAGTTAAACAAGCTGAAAAGAAAAAAAAAGTTCCAGGCAACACTATCGCAGTTCTGCTTCATAATCAACTTGGACAGCACAATAGATGATACAAGCTATGAAAGAATTTATTACTTTGCACCTCCTTGAGAGGGGAGTCTTGCCAAATTTCCTTAAAAAAAATGCCTGCCTTACGTTTTTTCCATCCTCACATGCATAAATGCCTTCTTCAGACATGGAACTAAACAAGTGTTCAGTCAGGTTTTAAATTTACATATTTGCCATAACAGAGAAGAAAACACTGGGCCTATATCCAAAATGCTCTTACATGGGTTTTCTCATGAAAGCAACACAGACCAAGAGAAAAACTGATTATAGCTTTTAGTACTTAAACCAAAAGAAGATCTAAGAGAAACAAGATGGCTCCCTCTTAATTTAAACCTTATTTTCTCCTTTGTATTGGCTTAGTAGCACTGCTTTGAGTCAAATCACTTGGGTAAGACCTAACTGTGGACAGACAACATAGCTGGCACCAGCTGAAGATGCCACTGTCCTTAAGCCACCTATTTCTCTTTCCTCATCCCTCCTGCCTGCCCTCCTCGCCTCCCACGCAGGGCAGCAAAGCAGAGCTGGTGCATGTGCCTCAGCTGTTTGAAGGAAACATCCGGCAGCTTGGTCTAACCTACCAGTCATCATCAAACTCAGCCGTCAAGACCCAGCATAAGGGAAGAACAGGGAACCTACATGTTCCTTTCAGCTCCACTGCAGGAATGGTCAGAGTCAGAAAGGACAGAAGGGCAGTAACTTCTCAAACCACCTCAGCAACTCTTAGGCCACCACAGCAGTATCAAAAAATTGGTCCAACTACGTCATAAGATGAAGCTGAAATTCTAAACTTTATGTCTCTTAGCTAACTATGGGAATGTCTTTTAATCCCAAGCCTAAGGCTGTGGTCAATAACTGTAGAGAATTCCTCTCACTCTTTCACCATTTACCGTGTCCTTGTTTACAATTTGAAGAGACACAATCCATTTCTTACTCTGTGAATGTATAGTATTTAGCACAACGACACCTTTGGAACTCTTGCAAGAGCTAAGCTGCCATTAATTAAGTACCAAAATATACACGAGCATCTTGAAATCTGTCCTCCTGCATTTAAATACACAATAGCAGAGTCTCTAATTACAGAAGATGGATGGCATTCAACAGATAAGAGAGCAATTCAGTATTTCTTTTAATCTTAATTGTTCAGATGCCTGTGTCCTATTGTATTTGCTGTACAGCATTAAAAACCCTCCAATGAAAGTGGAATCAGGTATACCTTCACTGCATCCTTGATATGAGGG
>NW_010140385.1:0-25788 GCF_000699245.1 Pterocles gutturalis | reverse complement strand
TCCTAGACTGGAGCCCCCCAACCCCCCCCCCCCCGCCACTGTCCCTAGCTGCTCCAAGTATTCTGTACCTTCTCAATTTTACCAGTGTGAAAAATTGAGAAATTCAAAGCAGCCACCTGAGAAGCATTCAGTGAAGAAATAGATGAGCCAGAATTAAAACACAAGATCACCTCTCTTCTAGTTCTGCAAGATCGCTCCAATTTGTTGAGAAACATATGAGGATTTTTTTTTCCCCCCCCCCCCCACACACACACTTGTTGCAGACTTATAGCCAATTCCACTGGAAGATTTAAGTGCTTAAAAAGGTTTAGGAACCCTGGAAAAACTGGACAACTAAATACCTGAGCATCTGTTTACTATGAATACTCAGCATCTGGGAAACAGAGCAGTGCAAATACTGAAATTTCATATTGGAGAACAAAAAGAGGAACTGATGAGCTGACAGGATAGGTTTGAGAAGTCTGATTTAATTTATTTGCACAGGACCATCTAAGGAACTACCAGGTGGAACAGACAGAAGCATTTTCCATATTGCTTTTTCCTGCTTTTGCCTCTTGCATTTGCCCCGTTCACTATCTACCTTCACCACTTAAAATGAGATTGGAATCCTGCAGTCAATAGTGTTATTCACCTCATAATCCAGATTCATCCAATAACCACTTTACAGCATTAAATTGTGTAAGAAAATGTTTCTGCAAAACTCTCACTGTTATCTGACCTCAAGAGCAAAAATAAAGTTGCTCTTGCAAAATACATCCTTGTATTACCTAACTTTTGAGTAGTAAACTTTACAGAGAAAATACATTTTATATATGTATATTCTGTATGACTTATATATATGTAACATATATGAATGGAAAAATATATTAAAAAGATAGACTTATGCCTGTCTATAATATATATAAAAACCATCTGAAATACACACACATAGGTATAATCACACAATTTGTCTTTCTACGTAGAAAAGTCAGTATCTGTTATCTAGAATAATAGAAGCTGGAATACGGCAAATAATGGGAAAACAGTCTATGGATACAGAGCAGAAGACTGGCTCCAGTATGGGCTTATGAGCTACAGTTCAGTATCTGTCCTGGCAGACCCAAGCTGAGTATGGGAGATCCAGACCAGATGTCTGTGCATTCTCCAAATATCAAAATGATGATGGATTGACTGTGTGTTGGTGTCCTGGTTTCAGCTGGGACAGAATTAACTTTCTTCATAGCAGCTAGTGAGAGGCTGTGTTTTGGATTTGTGCTGAGGAGAAGGCTGATAACATACTGATGTTTACAGTTGCTGTCAGGACAGTCAAGGACTTCTCAGCTTCTCTGCTGTGCCAGTGTCTGCAGGTGCAGGAGAAGCTGGGAGGGAGCACAGCCCCAAATACTAGCCTAGGATTTGACCTTAGGTTTAGGACTGAGATCCAAATTGGCTGAGGGCATATTCCACATCATGCACATCATGCCCAGTACATAGATCGGGATCTGTCCCAAAGTACTCTCTCTTGCTCTGGGTTGTCTCCCTCTGGGTCACCCCTCTCTCAGGGTTGTCTCAGCCTCTTGGACACTCAAGTCTTATCTCTGTTCTGGGATTGCAGTTTCAGGACTCTCCATCCTCTGGGATCGTTGGCTGGGAATCGGGGGAGCCTTGGTCATTGAGCAGTGAGCAGTATCACTGTGTATCTCTCATTTGTATATATTACTGTTATTATCTTCAATATTACTGTAGTTTAGTTATTAAATTGTTCTTATCCCAACCCACAAGTCTCTTTTCCCTTTACTCCTTTAATTCTCTCTCCCATCCCCAGGAGAGCAGAGGGTGAGCGAGCAGATGTGGTATTTGGCTGCCAGCCAGGATCAAAACTACAACAGTTGGACAGTGCCACAGGTGAACTAATAGGTCTTCACAGAAACTGTGTGGCTCTATATCAGCCCCTGCTTAGAGTCCCTAAGGGTCTGCACACCAGTACCCAGCTTTTTGTGTTCTGGTAACACACCGTGGAAACCCTAGCTCTTGATTAAATCAAGCTGGCTCTCCACCCTTTACCTCCCAACACTGCCAGAGTTTTCTGCCTCACTTAGTAGCCGGGGCAAATTTATCTCTGATGACTATGGGGGAGATCTCTGGTTCAACACTCTCCTTACCACAGCTGCTGATCTTGCCGGATGCAACCTGTCCCTGGAGGCTCCACTGACTATTCACAGGGCTTTGGACTGCCCAGATGCTGGCACACCCACTGCTGAGGTGCTGTGCAGCAGCACAGGCCCACGATGGAAAAGGGCGATTTCTCACACATGCTGGAATTATGTGATTCTAAAGAAATTTGAAGGGAAGAACAACATCTCTTCTTTACAGGTGTTTCACCCTGTTGGAATTTTAGTGACCCAAGAGGAAAACAGCTTCTTTACAAAGGAAAATAAGAGCTGCCTTGCAACACCCAAGCAGCAATGCAGAACCCTTCCATACAACCACTGAAATCAAACCCAGGAATTCACGAACCCTTCCAAAAGCTTCAGGTATGATAACCTACTCACAAATACTTTCAGCAGAGTAAAAGAGGCTAAAACCCCACCACCTACACCAGAGCCCTGAAAAGCCTGACCGCTGCTGTCATCACAGGATGTGTGAGTGGGCAGCTCAGCCCACTGTGGGAGCTGGGCAGGTCTTGCCTTTCAGTGCAGCCCATCTCCCTCACCTGTCCCCTTAGCACTGGAGAACTGGCACAGTTCTGCTCCAGTTCCTGGAGCAGGAAAATCCAATTTTCTCAGGACTACTGAAAAGCTTTGAGCAGCACTGATCACTCCTAATGAAAAGCATGAAGGCCACCTGAAAATGAGAACTGCTGCCAGTTTCCTCTGTATCAGACCAGCACGGTGTGTATTCTAGGGCAAACACCATAGCAGAGCCTGTAAGAATATACTCAAATGCAGCACAGAAGGCTTAACTTTTCAAGACCTCTTCAGGAACAAATTTTTGCAAGACCAAGTACCGATGTTTGCAGAGCATGTCTAAAGAACAAGGTACTTCACCCTGTTTAAATGATCTCAGTGTCTCAAGCTCCAGTGTGACAGATGCCAAGCAGTGGCAACTCCTGAAGAGATAACATGACTGCAGTCACTTATAGCCCCATGAAAGACACTGGTGCAGAGTCAAATACCATCTATCTAGGAGATCACTACCGGTAAGATGAAGTCATTGCTCCATAAAAGACTACCAGCATGTATTTCCCAGTCCCAGATAACTATCCATGCTAAAACCCACCCTGTTATCCACCTTTAACAAGCTTCTGGGACCAACAGGACACAGTAAATCCCTCAGTATTCCTCAGGATGGACACCACAGCCACGTGGAATCAATAAATACATAATAAATACAATAAAAACTTTAAATGTTTTATGTGGCCCAGCTACGCACCACTGACCACACAGCCTGACACACCACACAGCGGTAGTTTCTGTATTTCATCTTACTTCACACAGCACAAACACCATCCACATTTCTGTTTAGATTAATATGTATACTTTGAATAACAGCTTAAAACATGTAGAAAGCCTCAAGATGAATGGTATGTAAATGATCTTCAGATATTTTTACCTGTGATTTTTTCCATCTCCAGTCTTACTCAGAGAGAGAAAAACATGGGTAGTACCTGACATCACATCTGAATCTCTCTTACAATGTACTTTCCAGATTTCTGGTTAGAGCCGTCATTGTATAAAAATAAAAACCAAGATGACATGCAGTGCAAATACAATAAAAATGAAGAACAAAAAAAGAATTAAAAAAAATTATGTACACCAAAGCTAACAAACTGATCTGACTCCTTTAAACTGTGCTAGAGACTGGCCAATACCCCTGAACTGTGGGGGGAAGGGTGGTGTGTGCAGAAGAGAACTAGACCACTACAGAAGACAACATTAAAAAGTTTAAGTAGGTTCCTACTTTCTAATTTCACATTCTGGAAATATTGCATCTTTCCTATGGGTGCATCTACCTTCTAGGATTTTTGCCTGAGCTTCATATCAGAGCCAAATAGGTTCCATCAAAATGCAGAAACTTTCTGTATTAAAAGAAAAAAAAAATTGTGATAAAAATGTATATTCATAAAGACTGTTTCTTATAACTAGCTTAAGTCCTGTTGAAGTTTATGGAAAGATGTACGATTGCTAGGTTTACATGTTAAATACTGGAGCCACTGAAATATAAAGGTATCTATCCATGATAACTATTCCTAATCACAAAAGGAGTCTCCACCACTAAACCAGCTTTATTACCTTCTTCTACATGCAGGGTGTCCTCCCCACTTTTTTTTCTTAAATGTATTTCTAGCATTTTTGATAGTATTTCAAAAAGGAAAGTAATTTAAGGGATAAAGTTATTCGGGACAATGATGATTAAAATAATACAAAAAGGTCAGTAAAAATAATTATTCTTCATTTTAGACCTACAAAAAAACCTGGTAAGAATCTTGCCAAAATACACAGTAAAGGAAATTCTGGGCAATATGAAATAAAGTATCAAAAGTAACAGTTAAATCTATTAAATTGCTTGCAAATTAATTTACTAAACATTATTTTGTAACATAACTTGCAAGCTTTGATTGCCTACAGTAAAATCTGTCACAACTTGAACTAGAAGTTTCCTCATCTAGAGGAAGAACATATTCCAAACGTAACTATCAAGACTTTTTCTTACTCCTTTCACACAGTTCCTTGGGTGTTTAATGCAGAATCCTTGACAGTTAAAACTCACATCAGCTTCAGAGGATAAGGAAAGACACACAGTGTTCCCTAGTCTGATTCTGAGCCTCTCAAACATCAGGACAGAGAGGAAGCAAGACCACAGAATTGTCAAGGGGAAAACAAAAAATCTTAACCCCTCATTGAAAGCTTCCAATTCTTGAAGCGAAGCAAAGCAACAGGAAAAACACATACATAACTTCTAAAGCAATTACTACCTTGTCTTAACAAATTCAGGTAGAGACAACATTTCACTTTTTCCAAACCCCAATTCCTTGTATTTTAGTAGCTTTAAAAATGTTAACATTATGAGTTAAATCAACAGCAGGGGCTCAGTCTGGAGCTATATCTTTTTCCACGGAGTCCTGCAAACAGACACTAATGAAGATGTGCCTATACCTGCATGCACGTATAGAATGTGTCAGGAGATAGATATGTAAATCCAAAAATATGTAGGTTGCTGCCAAGTTTGAGCACTTTGCTCTCTAATGGAAATTATTACAGCTTCTCAGGTAAATCCATACAGAACAGCTGTAAAACTCTCACCATTCTGATGCAAACAAGTCATTCCAGTTTACCAATTAATTGAATTTAATATTCAGTTTCGTAAGCTATATTGTGTAAGGATTTAATTACTTAAGCAACAACTCCCAACTGAAAAAAAGCATCTTAAAATAATTTTTATAAATGAGTATATGTTAAAGAACTTATTGGAAGTCCCACTGTGATTAGGTGGCTGAGTCATCAATTATTTTGCTATAAAGAAAAGTGTATGGCCTAATTGCAGGACCGGAGACATAACATTTTATTCTAGGCTTTGACATGAACTCCTTCTATAGCTTTTGGTAAACAAACTCTTCAGATGTACAGACTGAGGTATATAAAGTCAGGGTAATTGTACTTACTCATAGGACAGCAAATTAAATAATAATTGTAAAACAACTCAAAGAATAATATTAGAATAATATATTAGAATAATAAATAACCACCACACCATATCGCTTTTGAGGAGGTTTCAGAAACTATCTTTGTTCTTGTACATGAAACTTTCTGGAAACAATCCCCTCAACTTAAATACTTTAAAGCCAATTCAGTTCTGTGGTTGTTATAGTCAGTATACACTTTCCAGTTGGGTTTCAAGGTCTAGGAAAAGTATCAACCAATGACAGTTTTGCTGAAATTGTTTGGCAGGCTCACCCTTGGTACTGTGCTTGTAAGTAATTAGAGGAAATAGTTCTTTTCCAAGCAAAAGCCCAAGAAACAGCAACAACAAAACCCAGCGTAATGAAGCACTACATATAATTGTTTACCAACTGTCACTATAAGCACTTTTTGGCCAAAGCACTTGAACACGTTCTTTCTAGGCAGCTTACAGATGAGACCTTCTGAGGGACAAGAACAGTGGATGGTACTATCCAATACACATACTCAAAGGCTGTCTAGTAAACCTACATTCCTTTGCTGCAACAGAGGCAACAGGATGATGCATATAATTTCTGCATGAAGGACACTAAAGAACTTTCCAGGTTATTTCCAACCACTTCTGAAATAAATTCTTATCTGTGGAGGATTTTCCATATCCAAGATCTCAGGGGGCAACCAGAGTAATTATAAAATCTTTCCACATGTTCAGTCCGGTTCTGCAAGTCACTGCAGACAAAGCCTATCTTCAGTTCTGTCACCTTCTTAAATGGTAAAACAGCAAGTATACAGGAAAATTCAGTGGCCTGCCAACATGCCCTATGGGAGAAGAGTTCACTATTCACTAAAGGAAAGTCCTAAAGAAAACGCTGAAATCTATTATCAAGACTGAAAAGACTAAGCGATACATAACATCTACCTGCTTTGCAGCAGGTTTGCTGTGAGTGTATCCAAACAATATTTTAATTCTTCAGTTCCCTCTCTATGCCAATCAAAACTCTCTCCTTATACAATCAAGCATCACCATTATCTTGTTGAAATCCTGAAGTCTTGGCCACATTTAGCAACTTCGAAACACTGGAATTTTCAAATAAGAATTTTCTATTCCTTGGTACAGTTTAAGAAGCAATAACCACAAGTTTCAATTCTATATAAAATGCAAGCTAAGTGTTTTACCTGACTTCTTCCATTGTGACTATCTTATTTCTAAAAGCAACAGGAAAATCAGAATGTCCTACAAATCTGAGATTCTCACATGTGCATCGATTTCATATATTCTATATTCAATTTGCACTGAAAGAAGTCTAGTTGTCCAGAAAACTATGAACAGATTATGAGGCACAGTGTAGTTGTTTAAGTGGAAATTTTGAGCAAGAATTTTGTAAACACTAAAGCTGAGCATCTAATTTCTCAAAAATTGCTGCTACTATTTGTAGGAATGGCTCAACATATTGAAAATTAGGGCTCATACTTAAGTATTTAAACTTTGTGTCCATAACCGAAAATTACTCTTAATGACCATATTAGTTTTCTGACCTTAAATATTTTTTAACTTATATGCCATGATAATATATTACTGTTTATTCCAGTACAATCAGCATGACTGGATATGTCAAGGTTTTTAGTACCTACCAAACACACAACACATGGACGATATTAAAATTAAAGAGACTACCATCTATCTTATTTGTGTTTTAAAGTCTTAAAAAAAAGACAATTCATTAAAACTACCTACTTTTTTTCAGACATAACCACTTATGATTAAACTTAATCCTCTGATACCTTGCAGAAAACACATTAAACATCAATTGAGAGGAGTGCTGACATGCAATTTAAGAGATATGGGTTCAGTTCCATACCGTGCTATAGACTACCCATGCGATTTCCAGCAAGTCCCTTGAACTCTGTATCTCTGTTCTCCATCTGAAGAAAACAACAGTCATCAGATTTAACCTCTGAACACCTACGGCACGTAAACACTTCTGAGGTCTTCCGTCCTCACTGATGAAAGCAACCTGAACATCTTGAAGAATGCATTAGCAGCTTTGCTCGTTCTTCCAAGAGAAAAACATCCCTCACTCCAGCTATTCCCAGCAGTAGGCTATGTAACACCACGCAACTCTGTGTTTTCTTTACAAGTACTGAGAACAGATACATTAGGGCAGATTCTGCGCCAACTTCAAGCTTGCCAGCAGAAAGAATAAAGCTATTGAATTAGGTGTGCCTCAGACCAGGAGCAAGAACACCAGCATGGGGGGCAAAGCCAAGGTGCAAGGGCTCACAATATCTTAAAACACATATGACATTGAGGGATTTCTCCTCCTCCTTTCTTCTCCATACAAAACTCCTACAAGGTCAAAAAGCCTGCCTGTTCTGATGATGTGGGATTGAACAGGTCCCTTTGCAAAGGGAATTAAAAATGCAGATACTTATTAAAAACTATATAAAGTCTCTTGAACATCATACGGCAAATCTACAGATTCTAGTTGTTTTGTATTTTTAATTTATTACATTGCTGTGTTCAAAGTACTTAACGATGACCCTAACATGCATTACCATTTACCTGTCAACACATGCTTTTTCACAATAAATTTCTCTCAGGAGCATCTCTCTTGACATGCAAACCTTTAGAGAAATTACTGTAATATTTTAAAATACACTGTAAACATACTGCACTAGGAAGTGTTGAAAAAGATGGAGGAGGACAAAGAAAGTGACCAGACTTGTACCAATTCAGATGTATCAAAGTTTATGCCTGTAACTGGGTTAAAGAAAAATCTTTGAGACAAATATATTGTTAACATTCCATGGAAAAGCTGAAGCAGTATCCAGCCCTTCTATAAAGCACAGACACTGAAAAGTAATTTATGAGGATAACTGTAGGTATGCTTTCTTATAGATTCGGACAATGCTGATATCTAAAGCTCTAGTCTTCTGCCTACAACTCGTCCCCTCACCATCCTCCAGTCTGTAATTAGGGTTGAGCACATGCCACAATTTTTTCTGCACAATTAGAACACCAACAGGGTCTCTTTCCCACCAACAATTCAGACAGAACTTAATAATTATTTAGATTTCCAATTTGTTCCAGACTTCGAACCACAGAACCACTGAGGCAGGAAGGGACCTTGGGAGGTGTCTACTCCAAAGCCCTGCTCAGAGCAAGGTCAGCCAGGAGACCTCAACCAGTTTGCTCAGGTCCATGTGCAGCTCAGTCTTGAAAACCTCCACGGACAGACCTTCCACAACCTATTTGGGAACTTGTCCCAGCATTTAATTTAGTTTAACTTTTCCACAGAATTCAAAACATACTGGCAGATAATGCAGGAAGATGAGACAAGCAGACAACTGAGTTGCATAAGACTTGTTTCCATAGAAAATGGACTGAGAAACAAACGTCAAAGCTATACAAATATTTATAGCTATTCATTTATGTAGAGGAATTGATAATCATACTTACAGGACTCAAGACAGACATATATCCTAGCATTATGAAAGTGAATTAACCAGATTTTACAGAATTAACTGAAGCACAAGCATAAGTTAATGACAACTTCAACCTCTTTATCCTTGTTTATTTAAACTATAGAAAGCAAAAATTTTAGTGGATATAGGAAGTAAAAACTTCGGCTAGTGAAAACAGTCAAATGCACATGCATTTTTAAAGGGCCAGAAGACTATAGTCCTGCAAGGACCTGTAAGTTCACTCTTCAAAGTGAACACACTCTTACATTCCTTTAACCAATTTGTAATCACTGATAAAAATGCCACTGCAAAACTTATTTAAACTATTCTAATAGGATTTTCTCTAGCTCATTAAAATTACACTTTTACAGTCTTCAAGAACAGGCCTAACAATTAATTCAAAATCTTCTTAGTAGCATCACCTGCTTCTAAAGGATTAGAGTTCAGGAATGATCATGTTATGCCATCCAGTCAGAAACGCACAAAAAGCAACAGCTTCTCCTCCATGTTGAGGCAAGAGCCTCCTGACTCCGAGAAGGCAGAGCTGCTGACTTTCAGCCCTACCCAGATCTGGCCTTTGAAAAACATATGCAAGTCTGGATCACAAAATTCACCTCTGACAATTTGATTGTCACTATCTAGTCTGTAGAATTGAACATTATGTATGGATATGAACTGCATTTCCATAGTGGCTTTTATTTATTTACTTTTTAAAACAACTTGACCTTTTGCAATGAGCCTAGCTTCAGGTCACTTAAAACTTAAGAAAACTTAAAATAAAAATAATGAGATTAAGAGGCAGACAACCTGGCATAAATTTCTGCTCTCTCATCAAACCCCATGTAGAAGCTAAGGCAGATAGATGCCAGATTTTATATGATATTGCATAGCCTGAAGAGAATTTGTGTGCCTAGTATGAAGCAGAGGCTTCTTTGTTGCCCTAGTAACAAAAGAAGAATACAGCTTAATGTCCTTCAAGCTAATAAAAATATCCTACAATGCTTAGAAGAAAATTTTGCAAAAAATGCTCTGTTGAGACAGATTTTCCTCACAATGGTGCATTAGGTTATAACTCTGGGTATTTCTGAAAAGACATTGACTATTTTACAGAAACTGAGTGGCCACATTGGTACTGTGACCCAGTTTAGGAGAAAACCATTCAAGTTCTATCATTTTCTCTTTTATTTCAGAAGCAGTATTATGACTTCATATTCTTTTGACTATAGTCAAGCCCTCTTTAACCAAAATAAACTTTGTCACCAAGAATGAAAAAACAGACATGAATCCAAAGGCCTTGGCTAGTTTCATTAGCAGATGCTCTGAAAATCTCTTCGCTCCTGCTGAGCTTCTACCAGAACATTTGATTTCTTAACTTGGGAAAGTGTGAAAAGCTGTGACTTCAGAAAGTCACTGGCTCTTATCTTACAGAATAATTTGTCTAATTACCATAAGCCTGGTTTTAATAATTGAAATGTTTGAATGAGCAGAGCACCAAGAAAGTTTTCTTCTCCAGAGTTTTCAGAAGTCATCTCCATCTTTAAAAACTAAACTTCATAACTCTAGAAATTTGATTCAAAAATAGCACTTCAGCTAGTTAAGTGAAACTGTTTCCATATCTGAAGGTGAATATATAAAAATGAGAGCTTCCAAAATATCTTGTGGGGTTTTTGTTTCGTTGGTTGTTTGGGTTTATCTTCAAGTATAAAATACTGACTCCCAGCATACTACCTCTATAAGGCAACTACAAAGTGTGATTTACCCATAACCTCTCTTCTGTGTTGAGCATAAACATCAGAAATAATTTTCTTAGACACATTTTTCATTCTTCCTACAATAAGACAGCTACCAATTAGAGAAAAAAAACCCACAACAGACTACTTCATTCTAAATCAGGGTCCTGAATATACTAAAAGACTTGAAACTAAAGTTTGCCTGTTCTAGTATCCATAACTTTCCTAGTAAGAACTTGTTCAGAAAACAACATCAGATATAGGCTATCTAGTATATAAAACAGTAAAATCTAAACATTTTATTCTTCCTTACATGTGTGTGTGTATTGCAAATCTAGTATTTGAGTAACTATTAAAATGAAGCCAGTTAGAATGAGGAGCTCAGATATATACTCATCTTCTTGCATGTTGAACTATTTCTATTTTAACTACTGTATAAATGTTAATTTATTTGGGTCCAGTCTAGGTCAAAAAAAAGCTCCCTTTTCCCAGTAGAGTTTTACTAACCTGATGGACAGCCATTTTATTGTCTAGGAAGACACTGTGGCATTCAGTCACCTTGAAGACCATTTTATCTTGCACATATTAACCCTATGAGCTATTAAGCCATGATTGCACCAGTAAGGTTAGCCTCCAGGACTCCATTACCATGCAGCTGCCCATGCCACTGCATCTCTGAGGCTTTAGGTACTTGGCTGCTTTGGCCAGTGCCAAAGCTCTGCGTGCACCAGGGTCAGAGCCCAAAGTTCCTGTCTGCCAGCATCCCGAGGGCACTGGAGCGCCTCTGTGCTGGCATTTTTCTGGTGGCTGTATGCTGGCTGATGGCCTGTGTCACCCAAAGAGACAGTTACTCAATGTAACTGATTGAAACAACGGGCTTTGCTAGCTGGTAGAAAAAGCAATGTGCACATACGTGTAAGAGATGGAGGAAGAGAGAAAAAGAATGAGAACATTCACAGCAAGAGGCTATGTCTCTTACCGACATTTTTTTCAGAGGGAGAAAAAACAAAAAAGCCAAGCCAACCTAAAAATTTCTTCAAAATGTTGCAAATTTCCACATGGACACCAATTTTAATATTGCCTAAATTAAGCAGGAAACAAAGTGTGGCTTTACGTTGGTTTAACCAAACTTGCTCAGAAGGTAACTTTGTGACAAATTTTTCATATGTGGACAAAACTTATTTTAAACTTTTTTAAATAGAAAATGACTGCAGAACCTGGTGAAATCCACATATACGCATATATTTGTGCATAGGTGTACATTGTCTGTCTTTCTGAGTAAACTTATTTTTAAGTGGCAGGATTTAGGTAGGTAACAGTGTGTGAAAGATGCTCAACTATAATGTACTTTGTTTTATTCTGGGCAACAAAATATCACCCCAATATTTGAATGTCTGTTTGTCACACTCTAGGTACAGGAAGGATGGTAAGTAGTATACTTAACCCTCAAAAGCGATAGTAGTAATAGTAAGAAAATATTTGAGAAAGTTGGATTTCTTTTAAGAAAGAGCCTGTATTTAAAGGTACAACACACTCTAGTGTCCATTACACCTTCTTTGTTGAATCACTAATTGGCAACTAGAATTTCCTGAAAATAGTCCACTAATTATTTTTTCCACACTAAGTTGTCCTATGCAGAAAGGCCACTTCAATTAATATGAAGGTCTGTGCAGGGGCATGAAGCCCAGACTGTTCCCAGTCCTTTTAATCTAACCACATTTCTTGCTGACAGACAGAAAGTCTTTCAAAGGCAGGCATTTTGATCATCTCTGGGAGAAGAATGCAGACTTCAATTACCAGTCCAATTATCCCAGCTAGGAAGGCAATACAATTGCTTAATTTTAGAGTAATAAGGGACTTTCAAGGTGTGCCTTCTCAGCTTTCATCCAACATTGAACTTTCCATTGTCCCTCTCTGACAGATGAGGCTACCATGATAGCAGTCACTATTTCTGACTAAAAACCACCTTGAGAATTCAACATACACTAAGGTCAGTGATGTCACACCTTTAGTGATTTGTTTTCTTGTTTGTATATGCTCATCTCAATCTAAAAAAAAAGGATGTTTTTTTTTGTATCTTTTAGCCAAATACAGTTTACTAGGGTTAGAACAAGATAAAGAAAAAAAATACTATCCTGCAATAAAACAGCAAATCATATTGAATGACCAAGTTCTTGAGAATCCATGGAAAGAATACATAGTAAACTTTTTTTTTGTGGTTTTGGGGGTTTTTTTGTTTGGTTTTGGGTTTGTTTTTTTTTTCTCCAGAATCCTATTTTCTTTCCAATGTTGAGTCTACAAGGTAGCAATTCTTCCCAGAGGCGACAACTTTGTAACCACAGTTTTTTTTCTCTGTGCATCCATACCAGGCCTAGGTATGCACCCGTAAGCCCTCCAATACATGGTATGCATATCACCCTCCTTCCCTCTTCCTTATGTTCCAGAGCAATCTGGGCCTTTTAAGTTCAAGCACCCTAACCCCAGCTTCCCATATATTTCATTTTCCTTTTCAGAACACAGTTAAATTGTAAACTTTGGTAGATAAAAACTGAATTATATTGATTTGTTTAGTCAAAGAGTTACAAAAGTAGTAAGAGGAAGCAGTCAGAAGAAATGATCATCAGACTACGATAATGCTTATCTTGAGCTTCTTGTGATATAATTTTGAGACAGATAATGGTATTTTGAACGTCTGCTACAGTTTTGTAGAATGACTGAGGGTTCATATCATCTGTAAGTGCCAGTCACTTTCTTCCCTTGAGAAAGGACCCTGCTTTTAGATAAATATTCACATTATGTGTCTCATCTATAAACTGTTACAGCTGCTCAACAGTTGAACTCTGGACAGTTAAAAACATAACCAACAGCGTAAATCAAAAAGGTGGAAAGAATAGTAGCTTCAGTCCATCAGGAGGCTGTCCAAGGACTGCATTTGCTCATTACGGCTCCTGAAAACCACCCTCACAGAGATGCAGAACAAGTCCAGCAATCCTTCAAGCTTGTGGTCAGTACAGAATCTGAGGCACAGGGCCTGGTGGCAGCAGAACTACTTCCACAGTAACGACAGACCTTTAAGTAAAAGCTGCTACATGGAGTCTAACAGGAATAGCATTCCTTGCCAACAGTTGACGACAAGACTCTATGGGTAGCAAGCATCTGACCTTGGTTGCTATGAAATCTGGTTATAGAGAGCACTAGAAATTAATGGGTTACAAGAGGTTTGACTAAAAACTGATAGATGGTAAGTAGACTCATCAGAAATTCGCAGCAGCTACATAATAAGACATTTATACTTTGTAAAGTAACAGAAACCACACAATCCCAGATGGAATTATTATAATGTATATAGTGCCAGACTAGAGGCAAAACCATTAGATTATCCATTCACACAGTCAAGGCAAAATTATAATCTGATCCATAATGTTATCTTTAAAGGCAGCAGAAGGTTCTTCAAACCTAATCCCATCAAAACATAGCCACTCATTCGCCACATCTACAGGTAGCCTAGCTTCTTCAAACTTTGAATCAAATTTGTGAATATTTGGATTGAATGAAATTTCAGAACGTGCCATCATCCCTACATTTCATAGAATATCACTGAGGATCAAGGAGCAGAAGGCTATCCTCTCTCACATGGCCAAACTGTAACAAATACTAGAGAAGAAGATGATATGAAGACACCCTGATGAGCATCCACAGCTTTTAATGTTAAGTGAGGCTGCAGATCCCAACTAGGGGACCACAGACAAGACACCTATGAAGACTAATTAATCAAGTTTCTTCATGTTTGATATTTAACACTAAAACTCTGTGGAGTCTCAGCAGGCTATCTTCATATCATCTGCTTCTCCAGTTTCTTTGTAGGAAAGAGTCTATCATCCCTCAGACCACTATTTGTTTGAGGATAGCCACCTAAGCAGATTTGACCCCAAACAATGTTATAATCAGGTATATAATATAACCTGTGAATAGAACTCATTTTTTTACAGAAGGAAGACATCTGAAGTACAAAAATTGCCAAGGCCATGCCATGGATTATATGATCATCAGGTCTGTGGTCTACTCAATATTCTATACTATCAGGATCCATATAAAGGCATTCAGGAATTCGCTGCTCAAAATGTAAGGAATGAAACTGAAAAAGCACAAGGTAAAGAGAGGAAACATTCTGATGGCAAAGTTTCTGGGCCTGAATGAAATACTGAGGTAGGTAAATATACTGAGACTCCAGAAGAATTCAGGGAACCATGTCCAAAAATTTCTACCTACCCACTTAATTTCTTGACAGCCACATCCATCTAAGGTTTTGCTCAAAAAAAAGGTAGCTGCCTGAAGGCCTACATCTGTGCAAGCCCAGCTGAGCCATATATTGCAACCATAGCAGGGTCCCACACCTAAGCTCTCTCAGGATTTATAGATGAGGCGTGCAAGCAGCCAAGTCCCTTGAGAGGCCCAATTCACTAAACATTCATCTGTGAATCTAGAAACGCACCAAGAGTAAGACACTCAGTAACAAATCACTTCCACACAAAGCCATGGCAATAAAAGCAAGTAGTGGCAATGCTGTTTCTCACATTTAACACAGCAGTACACAGCACTGATCAAGAAGGTGAAAGACCTGCACCATACACATTCTTTAGTCACAGGAATTTCACATCTGCTTTTCCCAGAAGACTGTCCCAACCAGTAAGCTACAAGTGAGGCTGAGAAAATACTTTTCCATCTTCCTGTTGAAGATGAGCCACTATGAAGGCAACTATACTAATGTGGAGGGAACAACAACAGAAGCAGCTCAGATGTACAAGCTGAAGAAAGATACTAGGGATGGAAACCCAGGGGTTTCTCAGCACTGCTTATTCACTTTAGGTAATGGAAGTCACTGCAAAAATATCCCATACAGTGAATGATCACCAGAAGACTCCTGTAGTCCAGGTGACCATTTCAGGAAAGGCCAGCTGTTGCTCCATGACAACATAGGGGCTGCTACTTTTCTCTCATTCTTTTAGAAAAAGTGTTTTGATCTGTGAGAAGGCCTGCCTCTCACAAAGAAGGATTCTACGTACAGAAGGAGATAGTTCAAGTGGTTTGTTGCATATGAGTACCCACCTCAGAGCAAAGCAGATTCCTAAAGAACTGACACAGAAAAGAAACACTAAGATATTTTGCAAGACCCATTTCTCATTTATTTCTCAATTAAAAGCAAGAAAAGAGAAGGCTGACACTGGGCATGGGAAGAAAGCACCTCCTCCAGTGCATTCAGAGGATCAATGCCAGGATTCCCTGCTTTGTACAGCATCCTGCATGCTTGGTACAAAAACAAAACCAACTTCTCCTAAGCCCAAAACCCCCACTGTATACTGAGGAGGTTATCTGTTAAAGAACCCAAGCAGATCAAACAGATTTAAGTAGTACTACATTGACACGCCCACCCCCAAACCTAACACCACACCCAAACAGACAAAATCAATGGGAGAATTCATTTCAAATTACTGCTTGGATTTTGATCATGGACCACAGCATTAACCCAGCAGAAGGTGACTCACACTTCTCTCTTCCAGGCATTGTAGGCAGTAACCTGCACGTTAGCTACCAAGAATCTAACTGCTTCTGAGACTACCAGAGCAGATGCCTTCTTTAAGCATGAGATGGAGAGCCTGGATTTGATCAGAGACAGAGGAGCACTCAGACCAGATAGATTTCTTTTTTCTTTTTTTTTGGGGGGGGGGCGGGGAGGGAGGTGGGGGAGGAGTGGGTATAAAAGGCATCTGATAAAATGCTCTGTCTTCTGCTCTCCAAAATATTTTCAAAAAGAAACAGAATTCCTAAAGTTAAAAAAACCCAACCAAACAAACACAAAACACCATTGTTTGACTGTCTTTCAGCAGAATTATTACAGCAGAAGATGGGCAAATGTTGAACCTGGAGATAGAAGATTACTACTAGGAAAACCCTTTACAACATCAAGTCCTTTTGGCACTAGAAAGAAATCCACAGACTGAAAACATACCTTCTTAAAAACACTGTAAAAATAGCAGTATACAAATAAGGCCTGCTGTCATGTAGTTAAAAAAAAATGCACACATCCAGGACTCTGCATCATGGCCAAGTGCAATTAAATAGAGGTGGGTGAAAAAAACCAGATTTTTTTTTCCACACTCATTTAAAACTTTTGGGGAAAATGGTGTAAAACCAAAACATTTCATATTCATTGTTTTGTTCTGACAAAAACAATGAGCTTCTAAAATTTAAAAGTTAAACTGAAAACATGGTAAGGAAATTTAAAAAGAAAAGCCATTCTTGAGGAAAGACTTAATATATGCATTTCTAGATAGGTCTTATAAAGTTCACGGCTTTTTCAACAGAAAAAAGCATTCCAATTATTTGCACATATATAAAAAGTTTCAAGTAAGATTCTGTACAGCAGTTAAAAAGATGTTATATCAGTGTGGGGAACTGCAACCAGATCTAATCAGATAAATTTAGGTTGATCAGTCCTGGCTTATCCTCTATACTGTAAAATATATTAGGAGTAAGAAGGCAAACAGTACAAACATTCTCTTATCAAAACCTGCTCATCACAGCAACTGCACATATAGCCCAGAGGCAATCTATGTGGCTATTTCTTGAAAGCATCTTTTCTTGCAATTAATCAGAAATTCAGGACCAAAGCTCTTCTTCACAACATTCAGAGCACTTAAGTTCAGAGCCCTTATCCAATTCATTTCCAGTTCAAATTAAATTGCAGTTGAGTTGATACTCACATGGGAATCTCAAACACCATTAATCTTTTAGTTAAGGTGGCTACCTGTTAACCAGAACAATAACAGGAAATCATCAAACCATTCTATAAAGTAAGAATTATATTTCATCTTACCCCAGACCACTACCCTAAGCTATTACATTCTAATATTTTAAAATGCTTTAATATCTGCCTCATTACCCTGACTTTTTTGCAGAAGATAGTAATGATAATTTAAAAAACATTAAAGCTCTATTTACATGACACAAGTGATGTTTCAAAACAAGCTAATAAACTCTAAAAACACTTAGTCCCTTCTTTGTCCTTGACCTGATCTTTCAGCTAGTCTAGGCCTAATCGAGACAAGAATTAAAATACTGTCACCAGTGCAGTTTTAAAGAGTACAGCACCAACTAATTGAGCTAGCCCCATGACATTAATGTTGAGAAAGGATAACGTGCTCATAGCACACCTTTAATTCTCTTGTCTAGACTAGGATTTAAGACAACACAGCTGCTAAAATGCAACCCATTGACAAAGAAAGCGTTCAAGTTGCACTCATCATTATAAACTGTACCTAGACTATACTGTTTGCCTTAGTCAGCAAAAATTGAATACTAGTTCTGTATTGGAAACCTCTAGTAAAAAACCAAACCAAAACAAAAACAGACCAGCAGGAAGCTAATGAATAAGAGAACATGAAGAAGCAGACAGCTATAGTTCTTGTTACTTTAACAATCACGTAAATCCTTATACAAGTCGCTACGTGTCAGGATAATTTAGCACTGCAGTCCCTATTGCTTCCCTATTCTCTCTCAAAACGTTATCATCACATACCACCTACACAATTTACAAGGAGGGAAAAAAAAAAAAAAAAAAGATGTTTGAGCAACACTTGCAATATTTCAGAAATGAAATAACCAGTAAACCCAGGTTTGTTCTCAGGTGAAAAAAAAAATCTGACACTAAATTATTAAAGGGGAAAAATAAAAAAGGAATGGATTTAACGAATTTTAGGAGAGCCACTCACTCAGACACTTCAAATTTTAATCTAAAAAACTTTCAATCTGCAAAGAATGTCTATTTTTGAAATTTCAGTCCAAAAATTACGCCTGCTAATGTAAGAGTTTTAACTAAATGTACTGTTACCCAGAATGTTTTATGTATGACCAAACAACAACATTTGTTTCTATCCACATACTATCCAACTGAAGAGTAGAGAATCATGGTTATTTTGAAAGAAAAGATTAAAGTTACTGCCAACTGTGTTGGCTATAAAAAACAGCATTTAAAGAATTATTGTCCTCTAGGCAAAACAGAAATTCAAAGGCAAAACAGGAATTCTAATGAGCAATAGTTTGGGTTTTTTTGATAAAGTTTTCCAAATATTCATTGCAAAAATCTGTGTCAAAACAGCTTACTGAAGAGCAAGATAGAAAACATTCAACCCCAAGCATTAATGCTATATTATTGTACTAAACTATGAAAGCCATTAAAGTCACTGTTCTATTTGGTCTTTAACACATTAAATAGCATTTTTACAACATAGACATAATCAAGCAACACTGCACAACCAAAAACAAATTTAAGAAGTCTTGCCACATACTGTTCTACTATTTGACAATTGTAGCTACCCATATTTATTCACACATCTCTACAACAACAGGAGCTACAGCAGCAATTAAGATGTGAAAAGAGAAGATGATGCTAAGTGACACAGGCATCATTAAAAAGATACACTATGCTCTAAACTAGCACAAGCTAAACTAAACATGCACACAAAAGGAGCTTGCCTACCTGGCTTTTTTCAAGAAAAGTCCAAAGAACACCTAAAAAGCAGGAGGGGATAAAATATTTATTTTCAGTGCCCACATATGGAGACTATCATGTCACTTTACCTTGCAAAGAAAAAGAAATCTTGGAAAGGAATAGCTGGGGAGGCGGGAAGTAGCCAAAAAAATAAATTAGAAGACTGGTTATAAGCATTGTCTCGAATTTTCATGGTTTCCACAGAAAGTAAACTCATAGTAGCATAAATATTTAAGATTATTTTTAAAAAGCGGGGCAGGGGGGAGGAGGGAACGAAGGAGAGTCAAGAAAACTCTGCAAGTATGGAATTTAATTCAAAAGCTTCTACAGGAAAACATTAGAGGTAACATGTTCCAAAGACGCATGAGCACCTGGAAATATCCAAGTTTAAGACTATTTCAGGCAACTTTAAAATAATCTCCTATAGCTTAAAATTGCACACTGTCAAGAGACATTTTTTTAGAGGATTGTCTATGTATGAATTCCCAAGTCAAATAAAAAATCCTACAATTTTGTCTGACAGAATTCGTTCATTAATTTCAAACTAAAACAAAGGTAGAGTCACCAAAAAAAAAAAAAAAACACCTATAAAGCCAGAAATAATTTTTGTAAAGTTATTTTCAAAGCACAAGAGCACAAAGAGAAAATAAAAATCTGAATTTAGTTTAAAACTAAATAAATTTTACAGTAATGTCCAGTATCCTGCAAACTTGTACTCCTATTACAGACACTTTCTAGGGAACAGTCTACGGATCAGTTCCCCAGTAAGACACAAGAGATGGCCACACAGCTGAAGGCTGATACAAGTGACTACCTGTGTTTACCACTTCTTTATGTCTCTATGGATGCTGAAAATATTTGCATTTTCTTCTTGTAAATCAATAAGGTTCTGACCTTAGAAACAGCTATCCATAGGTGTTCTTAAAAAAAAACAACAAAAAAACAAAAAACAAAACCCAAAACCCAAAAACCAAACAGAGGCCAGTATAGCTCTTCTATTGTACTTAAATATTTTAACACAATGGCCATGTCTGCACCATGTCAGAATTCCATCCAGATTCCTGTATTTTCTCAGAAATATGTACAAGTGTTTGATGGTATTTAAAATCTGTAAATCTATTCTTGCAATAAAGTGCTAAATTTCATCTGATGGGTGCACAAGAGTAGCTGGCAGTTTGGCCAGCATGGGGGCCATGCTTGTTACCTGCTCTGCCTTTTTCAGGTAAAGATGAGTATTTTAACCAGTCCACTACAGTGAGATTATTGCAAGAAAAAGAACTGCTAAAAATAGACTCAAATATTTCACTGTTCTTATTTCTACCATCTCTACACAGCTAGCATCTATGAAAGCCCCTAGACATTTGTCAAGCTTTTGCATACAATACCTCTGAAGGAATGGGATTTTTCAAGTTTCACTTCTACCAAACACTTAGGTATTTCTTCCTGAAAGGCTGGAGCCATATTTGTGGTTGAATGTGTTGTACCAGTGTTTATGAAGAGTTCTCTAAATAGTTCTCAAAATTTGAAAAATATTTTCTTAAAATAAAAACAAGAATTACATAAAATTTCCGAAAACCAGTAAATTCAACCTTGCTTAAAGGGGACTTATGGTCTCTGAACAAAAACCATACTTAGTTTTCATAGTACTTGGAAAGCAACATTTTCAAACTAGACATTTGAGCAAATTGTAATTTCAAGTATAGATTTTCAGACTTAATCACTATTAAGTCATTAAATACATCAGTTATCATTGACTCGAGATGCTGATTTCACAATTAATAAATTTCAATAATTACATCTCTTGTATGTTTTAAATTACCAGACAGAATCCCTAGACTGGGAGGCAGACTTTCATCCTGATGATAAACACCACCAAAGAACTTTCTCAACTCAAAGACACAATTCTGTGATACTTCATAGCAATATACTTATATAATTTAGTCTGCATTTTCAGCCAATCTAAATAAATGTTCTGGTCTTTGCTTTCTAGAGAAAAGCAACAGATCAATTAAGTTCTGTTCAGCACTTGAAATAAAGCATTTCTCAAAAATGCTATTTTAAGTAGAATCTGTTAGAGTCTCCAAAACATGAATGCAACAGTCCTGTCTTTAAAGTACTGCTCAGACATCTAGAGAAACTATTGGAAGTAAAGAACTCTGAATTAACTTTTGTGAGTTCTTTTTCATTTCTGTGTTTTAGTTACCTACCTCAACAGAAATAATAATACATCTCTATTTCACGGAGTTCTACTAAAAATATATATATATTAAAGCCGGTAGAACAGACTGAGAAATTACATTATTGAAGGCCACATAAGCACCTAGAATACATACCCAACGAGGTCTAAATATACCTTCATGGGAGAAAAACATTGGCAAAGTCACATCCAAAATTAAAATTCAGTATATGGTAAATATCAGCAGATTCTCTTCGGAGAGCTTTCTAATTGCACAAAAGACGAACACAGAAGTGTTAGAAGTTACCCAACTCCTTTTTCCACAAAAAGAAAAAAAATTACACTGCTTAATCTGCATACTCACTACTTATTTCTAAACCTTGATATCTAACGGGGGTGTACCACTTCCAATCTGTTTCATTTGACAGCTTCTGTTCTTCCTTCACTGCAGACCTTTGCTGGCATAGGCCCGCTCATCCAGTTTAGCCTTGCTCTCACAAATAAGAGGTTTCTCCAGAAAACGGCACATTCTGAAACTACAGTGAGTTCTGTCTGCAGCATAAACAACAGACAGTTCTTTGCTGCCAAGCTTGCAAATCCATTTTGGAGGGAAAGAAGGTCCCAGAGTTGCAGCACCTACAAATGCACAGATAACATATTTTGTGTAGTATCTCACCTGGAGGCAGTAAAGCAGCAGTTGATTCCCTTTATCATTCTTCTATATGGAGAGTAAGGAGTATCCTTCAAAGCTGTCACATGAAAAATATTATCCTTATGTACACTCCATCTTCCCAACAGTACAAACCCTCAGTATTTGCAACAATCAGAAGAAACAAGACTTAATGGACATACTTGGCACAAGTGGGGTACAGAAACTGGTACTAGGTGCCTGAAACACTAAGATCATGGGGTTGGAACAATGCATTTCAGATAATCGGTCCATTGTACAGTGAATAGAAGCTCACAAACTGTTTACTTAGCTATCATCATCAGTGATAACAGCTCCAAACAAGCATGGAGGCACTCTCAAGTTCCTAAACCCAGAGACCAACCTTGTACCTTTCACCTCATTCTGCAGACCTCACCAGCCTACATTAGGACAAAACTTCTCTGTCTTCCTATCTTCTGATTACACTCCTTATCCAGCAAAACAAGGCACCCACAGCTTCACTCTCCTAGGGCACATCCCCTTTCATCAGTTTCCTGCCCCCTATGTTCTGAAGCTAAAGCACAAGTTCCAGCTAAGCAGGGCTACTTGCAGGCACTGCAAGAACAGCTGGCTGCAGAAGTGATTGCTTTGTACAACACAACCTACAGCCAAATGCTCCTTGGGCAGAAACTATTCTAAGATGCCACAGCTGGAAGAAGAACAACAGCAGCTGTGGTTTTGTACCACCGAGATCCTTCATCCAGCGCTGGCAGCATTCTGCGCAGTGGGAAACTCTGTGCCAGAGTACAGCAAGCACTTCTGAAACCTTTTTCTTCTCCTCATCCCATGTCTAGGCAAAACTGCTGGGGGTGTACCCATCCACTCAGAACTGACAGGGCTCCTTTACTGAAGGTAACACACTTTGCCTCATTCTTAGAAAGATCTAGACAAAAATGTTTAATTCAAGAAGAATATGGTTTCCATTTAAACGATTTCCCAGGAAAAAAAGTTCAATTACCTGTTTAAAAGCTATGGATGCATCCTCTACTCTTGTTAAAGCTGTGTACCATTCCCGAAAGGGATGCAAGGCTCCCACACTACGTAATACAAGAGGAATGACTTTATAGTATTGCCATTAGGAGACTTCTCTGCAAACCGGGAGACCTGGATTTCAGTCTTGTTTCTAAGTCTATTTATGTAATTTTTAATATTAAATACCCATTTAGTGAGAATAGAAACTATACCGGCAAGAGTGATCTCAACCTCTTGTAACTACTAGCTTCAGAGTAAAGGCCCACTTGTTTCTTCTTTCATTCATGATCATGTCATTCATTCCTATAAAGTAACTCAACTTCATCAGATGAAGGACTCCCTTAGCTTAGTTTGGCCTGGTATGTGGTGGTTCGACCAGGGAACCAGAAGACTCAAGCGTGCATCACTTAACCTGAAGAAGGAATTTAACCTGGCTTTTCTACTTCTTGGAAGAGTAATTAAAATTACTCTCTAATTATATAATAACACAGGGATTCTTTAATAAAAAATAAAAAGGCAACAACAACACATAAAATGCAGAGATACCTACCAGTTAGAGACCTGGCAAATTGGTTTTCAGGTATAATTAAAGTTCAGAGACTTTCAGATCATGGTTTTGTATTAATACAAGCATATAGTTGTAATTTTCGGGTACCTCTCATACAAAATCCCCAAGTAAACAGGACTACACTTATTTGTGTCTCAACATGGATTAAACGCATTTGTGCAACTGTAAATTATAATTCAGAAGTCCTCGGACAGATACATACTATATCTATAAACATGCAGTCTTCCAGTTTAACTGACAAAAAGGATTCAAGCTTAAGTCAACAGTGTATTAGGTCTTACACCGCCTGCAAACTTAGGTCAAGTTCTAAAACATAGCAACAACAACAAAACCCACAAATATGCAATGAGGTAAGTTGACAAGGAAAGATCAGGTACCGTTGCTGAAACTACATCTTTTTAATACTGCAAGTTGACAGCATATCCCTTTCAACTACAACTCAATTAAATCTTTCAGGACTTGCTGAAATTTTTCAGGATTTCAGCTGCTTTTAGATTACTTTGCGTAAGTGAAATTTAGTATTAAAACACTGCTCACGTGTCTTTCACCAAGTACCTAACCAAAAGCTGAAGTCTTGCAGTAAAAGAGATGGCAGAAGAAAGATAAGAGCAGCATTTAGATCTGCTCCGAGTGGTGCTGAGTCAATGTAACTATGGAAGTAAAAGGCGCTTTCTGTTTTGCTTCACCTATCTAGAGCTTGTCAGCTGGGGTCTGAATGCAGATGCTCCACTGCAAGGCACAATGCAAGCTGCAAAAGCCACAGCTAAGTGTTCAGAGACTAAATATATATCACTTGATCAAACATAGGAAAACTAAAAAACATTTATTAATGAATAAAGTCTATTCTAACTATGTAAAGAAAAACTGTTCTTCTATAAGGTATGTGTGAACAATAAGGATCGCAACGATAAGGAAAATGCATTTTCCATAATAGATTCAAAGTAACTTCATTACATTGGTTTTTAGAAAACCCCAGTGAAAAAGTTGGTAGTGTTTCTTAATGTGCGTCCTATGAGAAAGTTGCAAGTCTCCAAAAATATCAGCGCTTTGTCTCCCCCCTCCCCTTTCCCCTACTCACCCTCCTCCCCAATTTCAAAATACATCTTCCCCAGGCCTTGGTCTGGAATGGTAGTTTCTGTGAACAGACCATACCCAACCATATGATTAGCCATTTATCACCTTTTATGCTCCACTCCACATTAAGATGCAAATCCAACAGCTGTGCTCCAACTAAGTTATTTACCAGGGTTTCCCTTTTAGACATCCATGCCAAAGCTACAACCAGTTCTGCGACATAATTACAACCTCTCTCTATGGGCAATAACAGATCTTGGTCTGTGATGATCTGACCAGCGGCATTTTCTCATCCACGCCATGGTTCAAACGGTTGCTATGATTTCAAATGGTGCATCTACCCTTATTTTGGCATGACTGGCTGCATTTCAGTTCCTGACATCTAACTGATTGACGCATATCTAAACAACGTAGTGGTTATAAAAACAAACTGGTGGTATGCACCGGTGTTTCACCACTGTGGATTCACTCATAATAGAGGGGCTGGCAACGCGACCATGCCAAATTTAAGAAAAACACGGGCATACATAAGGCCCAATGTTCACATCCATCATCTCTTTACCAAGAAATAGGCTTTGCGTTCTGCACTTTTTAAGAAGAGTGGGAAGTTCACAGAAATACCTGTGCCGGTATCCAAAAAGGCAGATCTCTTACCTGCCTTTGAGGACATGTGTGCTGCACGAAAACACCCAGGCGCTTCCCTTGAAAACCAGCAAAGTACACTGGAGGGCTGACCCCATCCGATATTGGGGGAACTGCTTTTCCGCCCCCCCGCTTACAGCCGTGGCACGGAGCCCGCCTGCGGCCAGCCTGCCTGCCAGGTTTCCCGCAGGAGCCCCCCAAACGCAAACGGGGGGAAAGGGCGAGCAGCGGAAACCGCTCGGAGACC
>NW_010140384.1:35132-59675 GCF_000699245.1 Pterocles gutturalis | reverse complement strand
CTCTAACATTCTGTGATTCTGTGAACTGCAGTTTCCTTTCTCACACCACCTGTAGTGCTGTTTTTTGGCTGGGCTATGTGGTCTGCGCCCAGAACTGCAACTGCAGGAAAACCCAACCTTTCAGGGTGGAGCAGCATGCCTGGTAGGAGTCTGGGAAATAGGCTATATTGAGCACACGTGAGCATTCATTTTTAGTTCAGCTGAAAATGGGAAGGTCTTAATGGAGATGGCAAAGGAGCTCCTCTTTTCACAGGAATGGTAAACGGTACACAGATACATTTACTGACCACTTTTCAAGTTCTGGTTCCTGAAACTCTTTTTAATAGAAGAGCCTGCCAGTTTGCTTACCTGTCTTTCCCCCCCCCCCCCCGCCAAGTGATGGGAGAAGTTTGTCTTTTTGTAAAAACAAACATAGACGAGACACATACTGTCCCTAGCATCTTTCCTGAAAACTGTAGAACCATCTTGGCTAAAGTTAAAAGGGGGAAGAGATCAGCTGGTAACACGGGATACAGAAGACAGAAACTGTAGCCCACTCTGAAAAATGTGACAATATTATATGCAAGGGGAAAAGCAGATCAGCATTTCTCACTGTACGTGTTGCTAACCTTTGGCAAGGTAACACACATCTACATCCAGAAAACAATAAAGGATCACCTCAAAGGAATAAACCCATGGATCCTTACCTGCAATTCTTTTCAAATATATGGGGCTGGGTACAGATTTTTCATGCTGGATCTAGAAAACAATACTTCTTATTTCTTGATAAGTTTTTTCCACAACATTAATGATATCTCCCAATCCACTAATAAAGCATATATAAACCCTTGTACTTTTTTTTTTTATAGCAGAGTCGTCGGTGGAGAACTGAATCACAGGTAAAGGAGGAAGCCAGAATTCTTGCTCTTCTCTACTTACTACAATTATTCCCAAGTTTAAAGAAGGTAAGCAAATAAAAAGGAGATAAAATCTTCTGTCCAACAGACAGAATTGTACTGGAATTCAGGCCTGATATATCTCCTTTTGTGCTGAGGAATTAAACTCATTTGAAGTTTTCAGGTGTACTGTATTACTGAAGCTTAGAATAAAACTTTTGGTGAAAGAACGATAATGACTGGCAAAACTAAGCTATCTACCCAATCATGCAACCATGATTTTTTTAAACTGATGATATAAATCCCACTCCATATATCAAATGCTGGATATAACATGCTCTGCTAGCTTAAAAAGAGATATAACATTGATGAAATATACTTTTAATTTTAAAAAATTAAGAGAAATCTTGCCTCATGCTCCCACCCTCTCCAACTCCCAACGGTGGTATAAATGGCAAAGTTCCTATTTTTTCCTCTTAAGTGGTACAGCTACAATGTGCTATCAGACCTCACATTATGTAGAGCAATAAATTTTATATGCGGCAACAAAGACCGCATGAGTATACCTGAGAAAAACTGAATGGGGGTAACCTGGCATTCAGGCTGACGCATATGAATAAAAGCCAGTTCTTGTAGTGTCAATGACTGCAAGCTGTCATTTTGCTTTGGTTCCACTGTCCTCATCCCACTGGGTATTTGTGTACAGAGAAAGGCGGAAGCACAGAAACTCACATGTGAAGCTCATTAGCAGCACACACAGCACAGCACTGGCTGTCACCCTTAGTAGCACTCTGTCTAGGCTGAACTCTCACACTGTCACCTCAACATCTTTATCCACTGCAAGGAAATCTATTAATTTTGTCTTTATAGGCAGATGTAGATGTTTCCCTAGGGATACTGACTGGATCTGGAAAACAATAGCAAAGCTCTCTACGATTTTTACAATAGCTTATGCCAATATAACAGAATTTTACAAGCACAATACTAGTTTTGGTTTTCAGAGTATTTTTTATTACTGTTTCAGTTGTATAATTCCAACATTAGGGAACAATACATAATATACAGTACAGAGCTTATGTTGTTCCCAGGTTTTAAAGTCACGTATGTGTCAAGGTTCAGGCTGCAGAACAGAGTTCACCGTTCCTAAAATGAAAGCAGGCACATATAACACTTATCTTGCCGCAGCATTAGCGCAATCTTGTTTGGCAAATACAAGATTAAGAACACCACCTGCCATTAGGATACTACATGTACCAACGGATTACTGACATGGATCCTTATCATTCTGCCCTTCTACCCCTATAGCATTTGTTCACATCAAAGTGACATCACTAGAAAAATACATTGTTAAGCAGTTCACTCCTTGGTTTTAAAAGTTAGTGAAAGGGTACAGCTAGAGAAGCACCTCACAAAATGAAAGTACAAATCTGATACATATTTTGCATAGTTAAATTTATGTCAGGATAAACTTAGGTCTCTGGAATTTTTTTTTCTTCCAGCCTTTGAACTTTTGCTTTGAGCTGAACAGCTATTCAGAACGCTCATTCAGTGTTTCACACCACCCAGATACCTTTCGATTTCTTTGGTTACTTTCTTAACATCTCTTAACCTCTTTTTATGCCTCCTACAGCAATACACTGTTCCAGACATCCACTCCCTCCCTTTGGCTACTCCTATTTATTTTCTTCAGCTTTTCCCTTCTCTTCAGTCATTTCCACTCTTCTCTTACTCTTCTCAACATCTCTGGGCTCTTTCTCACCTTCAACCATTCTGATTTTCTCTTGATAAAGACAAAATGCCACAGTCGTCTTCTTGCATCCAGTTACTATTTGCAATACCACTTCTAAATCCTTCAACCCTCTAAGGGCTTCATTCTTTCTATATTTACACATGGACGTAACCCCAATAATTCTGATGGTTTTACATGCAAAGTGACAGATGAAAATCCAACCTACTGCCTTAAATCATAGAAGGAAAGAAAAGAGAGCTAATAGAAGAAAACAGAATGAAAAATTAAAATCTCAATGTAATAGTGCACATTCCCTCTCTTGAACTTGGGGGTTTTTCCCCTCTTGGTATGGAGCTAAACATCTTTACAGGGTGTCAACTTACCGTTGCACTTTTCTGTTACAATAATATTCAACACATTTGATCACATTTCCTTCTTTAATATGTTGATGTGGGTTGTTCTAAATTCCCACTGTTCTCTGCTAAATTCTTTTTAACTAGTGCCAGGCATCAGGAAAAATCTGCCTCCTACCTGTTGACACCAAAATGGAAGAGGGAAGAAAATTCACATGCACCCCACATAATGCAGAGGTTGCTGTGATAACCACACTTTAAAAAAAAATGTTATAGGGCAGCCTGGATCAGTGACTGTTACAGCCGGAGTGGTTTTGCAAGCAAGTTTTGCACCCCTACTGGGTACAAAATAAAAGCTGTTCTTTCTTCACAGTCTCTTAGACTTTTAAGTCAAAGGCAAGTAAATTTTATTTCTGATTGTCTGCAAATTATTTTTGCCTGTAATTGTAACTTTCATCTCTGTTGCTATTACAGGTTTGGGTTTGTTTGGTTTGTTTATGTTTTTTTCAATGTTTTGTGGAAGTTGAACAAAACAAGCCCACGGTTCAGTAGCACAGGGAGCCAAGCCATGTTTTGTTCATTTGCCCCAGTCCTAGTACTGGCAACAGGTAGGAACATTACTACAAATAGACAGAGACCTCCTGTTTTCACACAGATCTGCCTGAGCACAGTACACCATTCAGATTTTAAGTCTGCACACAAGCTGATTATTTGCGTACATTAAGAACCACTTTGAGTAACTGCACGTATTTTTAGTATGGCTTTAGGCTTATTTTTCTGTAAGTTAAAACATTTAAAAAGAAAATACTTCATAAAAAACACTATACAGTTTGAGATAAGCTAGTGCTCGTGAAAAGTGCTATGTTAATAACTTTGGAAAGTGCAGCCCTCCACATAGCCAAAGAACATGGACAGCAGTGTAAGCATCTCGGATCTGCCTGCAGCAGTTGAGGTGCCAGCATGGGGAAGGGTGGTTAGCCCCTAGTTTGATTCTCTGTGAACATACACAAGGATACCAGTTCTGGAGCTAATGGTTGCAATCTGAGCACCTGTCAGTCACAGCACGACTGCTCACACTAACTTAACCCGACATACTGTAAAACCAGCTACCAGTTTTAACAACTTTATTTCTCCCCTTCTTAGTCAACTTTGAATCATCATCCTTGAGGTAGACAACCAGATATTCCAATATGCTTTCCCTGCACCTTTCAGTATCACATATTTCAAGTAAAAAATATCTATTTTCAAACACTGTAGCTAGTGATTTCACTTCTGCCTACAGTGTCATCCATACTGTATCATGTCTGGAATGAGCTCTTTTGTATTACATTTGATGCTTTACATTTCAAAGCACATCCAAAAATCGGCTAAATAAGGATTGCATTAAACCCTATTAATAATAGTATATGGTTATAATATAGTGTGTGTATATATATATAATATCTGTATAGTTTTATGGCCAAGTTACAAGCCCCTGAGAACAGAGTTTATGCAGAAACACTGGCACCAATAACATTAGTGGATGCAGCTTTATTTAGATGTAATGAGCATAGAAAGCACCTGAAATTATTTATATTTTCTATTTATAATAGATGAACTCTTTGGATATTTTCATAACTATCTTTCATGGTTTAACCTGACATACCAGGTCGGTATTTAACGAGGGGGAGGGAGCGAGCAGCTGTATGGTACTTAATGCTGTATAGGGTTAAACCACGACACTATATTAGGAATACATTTGTTAATCTTAACATCCATTGTGGGAAGATTATACTTACACACAAATACATGAAGACTTGATGCTAAAAGAGCAAGAAGGGAAGAAAATAAGGTGCCTGATCCTGTGCCCTTATATACATGGGCAGTGCCTTCCAACCAACTCATACGAGGGTGGGTCCCATGTTTGAATAAAGTTACAGTTTCAGGTCCATAATGCATATATGATTTTGACAAATTACTATTTAAACTATTTTTACAAATACATTCTACAGTAACTGTGTCTATGGGCTCAGGCATCTGGCCCTGAGAAACATGAAGTCTGTCCCCTTCATTTTGTAAAATTTACCAGCCGGGGCATATGTCTAGAACAAGCTGCTTTTACAACTCTGCAGTGAAACACACCTCTGTGCCTATCACAGGATACTGTCCCTCAAGTGTCCCAGTATTCATTAGGCCCCAGCATGAACTGTTGCTTTTTCACCTATTATAAGACTTGGACAAGTGAGTCCTGGTGAAACTGTAACAGGTTGCTTAAAATGCAAAAGCCGCCAAAACCCGATTCAAAATAAAGCTGATTCCAGTTTGTCACCCAACTTGTTTGTGCTTTTATATCTACCTACAGATGTTGCTGTCCAAAAAAAGAGACTTCAGTTGAAGATAACACATTACATCATCTGTGAAAATGAAACTGTACACTTTTCAGAGTACAGAAACTTCTTATATTGGCTACATTCTTCATTAAAGTTGTTCTCTCCTAACACTGTGAGTACAATCTTGGCTTGCAAGATGTTTTAGAAGACAAACTAAACATGTTTGCAATACTTTGACAGAAAAATTGAATTATTTCCAAACTGAAAGAATATGAGTTTTGATGTTAATAATGACAAAGTTTTTGTAGGTAAATGTGCAAATTTGTGTATATTGCTTCCATGCATTTTACACTGCTACCGACAGGGAATTTCAAAGCATCCTTCATTTTGATGTGATTTACCAGTTGAATAGTACATTTTGACCAAGAGTCATAAAGTATATTTGGCTGCTGCCTCCTGACTGTACAGATGCAAAGAACACCTTGAAAGGGGGGAAAAAAAAAAGAAGCTACTGTCAGTTTACATTTACAAGAATATTTTTACCCATACAAGAAATATGAGAGAATGCCATAGTCCCAAATACAAGGATATATATCTCAAAATTCAATCTTAATCCTATGAGAAACTTTAAGTGAAACCATGCTTGCGGTACAACTGGGATATATTTTCTGGTATATTTATTTTCCTATTTGGAGTGACATGAGAACATCTAAAAATAATTAATTAATTAACAGTTTTGGGGCCTCAGTTTTCTAAACATGTCAGTAGGACTAAGCAGCTTTCACAGAATATTTTATCAAGCACTGCTATATAGAAGAAATCACATGTGATTATCCATACTCTAGTGCCTGCAATATCTCAAATATTAGTGTTTGGTGGGGTTTTTTTTGTTTTTTTTTTTTGTTTTCCCATTATGGCTGTTCTGAATTGCCTTAATTTCAGTAGCGCAGGACAGGCAGTCCTGTAGTTGGACACTATCAGGGCTGGCTCACCAGCTCTCCCCACTACAGCTGTTGTGCTGGAGTCTGGCCCGTTAGCACTGTCTGTATTTGTTATCGCCTCTGATATCAGTTAAGGCTGGGTGGAATAGGAATTATAACAGAACCAGTTAAAGTAGGGTGGTTTCAAAGTGCGGAATATCCATATGAGTGCTTTGTGGGGTCAGTGACTAAATTTGCTTTGAATGGGGAAGTTATACTAAGGTAAGAAATAACCGATGTAAAAACAAAGTGATAAAAATTAAATGGTCTTAGTGTCATAGCCAACTATTATGCATTTTTGCTAAATCACCACACTGTATTCATCTCTGTACCTTGTCATTTCTTTCACACAGAAATTTTAGCTTCTGTGCTTTCTTGTGCATAAATACTCCTTCCAGATTTCCTGTCTCCACAGAGCGTAGTTCAATTGCCTTCTCTCCCCAGCCCATGACCTGATTAGATTGAAGGTAAGCTAAAAGAAAAAAAAAAAAAAAGAAAAAGAAAATTTGATACTATTTAACAGCTGAAAGACTCACTCTTGCCTCATTTATGTCAATACGGATCTGAAGCATTTCTCTTTGATAACAATATATTGTGAATTATTTGTATGTTAAGTTTACACAAAAAGCCCTGGGAACAGTAAATAAATTTCACTTTCTCCTCTCAAACTTATTTTGGACTTATTTTATTATGCTACCATTGTGTATTTTAGAATCACAGAAGGTTGGAGGAAACCTCTGAAGGGCGTGTTGCTTAAGCCCTGCTCCCAAACCAGCGACAAATTAGATAAGGTTACTCAGGACCTTGTCCAGACATGTTTTGATGGATATTTCACAACCTCTCCTAGCCCCTGCTGCAATGCATCACTACTTTCAAATTTCTTCCTAGTACCTAATGGAAATTTCTCTTGGTGCAATTTGTGCCCATTTTGCCTCTCGTCCTTTCACTGTACATGTCCAAGAAAAGTCTTGACTCTGTCTTCTCTATACCCTCCCAGCAGGAAGTTGGGTTTGTATTTACTGTGGAGTTCAGCTTAGTCTGAAACATAAATACTTTTGAATCTGAGACTATGGCATGATTAATTTGGTGTCCTTAGCCATTGTCTTCCCATCACTGATTACATGCAATATCTCAAAAAAACCAAGATCCTCCGCCACTGCAAAGCTTACTATGTTATCCCCTTTAATTAGATGAGAAATTGTAATAATGATGAAGGAGTTAACACCACAGACTTCAAATTAGGCACAGTTTCAATGAAAGCCCTCTGATCAGTGCACGTATGGGCTTCCAAGGTAAAAACACATTAGTTATGCTCTACTGATAGTCAATGCTCAGAAATTGTTCTTCTTGCTTAACTATGAACTGTTATTAGTCTGAGAATTCTGGTGCTCTGAAATGATGTAGATTTGACTGATTTTTAGCTTCAGTGGACAGTGCTTGCCTGCCCTACATTATTAGAGCGAGCAATGTCTGTTCCTTAAAGCCTTCCATGTTGATTTAGATTTTTGTCTAAAATTTAAACTTTCAGTACACACTGATACAGGAAACAACAGCCTGCAATCACACTTCAGGACAGCAGAAAGTAAAGGCAATATGCCTGAGTGACTGTATATCCTCCTTCTAGCAGTTGTTGATTCAACATTAACTTGGAATCCTTACTTTGTAATTCTTGTCAGAACAAGCGTATGACAATTATATCTCCTTGGATGTGTGGTTTGGCTACAATGTTGTGATTTTAGTTCCCTCAAAGTCAATGAATGTACCCTGAAGTCCTCTTCAGTACTGCTCTCCACCCATTCTCTGCCCAGCCTGTACGTGTGCTTGGGATTGCCCCGACGCATGTGCAGGACCTTGCACTTGGCCTTATTGAACTTCATGAAACAACATGGCTATGCTGTTTAGTATAGGTCACATAGGTGCAGCTAATCCACTCATAAGTCTCCTTATCTTTTCCACTACGTGAAATCTGCAATGAAGTTGTCACTGTGCTGTCTGTATCAGCTGTATCCATGTGTTTGGCAGATTTCAATTTGATAACATCCTTGCAGCTCTCAGTAACAGCTTAATGAAGCTCAGTTGCCACCCCTAGGTCATCTGCAATAGAAAACCCTGGACAACTGAACCACTGATCTCCAAGCACTATTACAACAGGAACATAATAAAACAGATATACCAACTTCAGCCACTGATGCTCTGCTGGCCAGCCAATATACTGAGAATTTGCCAACCGATAATGGCAAATTTCAGTTGAAGTACCAGTAGCACAAAAACTCATTATTGTAGCAGAATCAAAAATTCTTTCTCAAATTGCATCTGAGGAAAACATGTCAACCAAAAGGCCCCATTATACCGTTTGTAGGGTTGTCCAGTTATAAAGATTTATCTATACGTGGAAATTAATTTGGAGGATAGCAGGCTGTGAAGTCAAAGGTCTTGAATATCTTCCCATGTGGGAGCACTTACAAGCGTTTCATGTGAAATGAACTGAGAACAGATTAGATAGATATTCAGAATAAATTTGTTTTCCTCCGGAACAAAAGCTCCTATACCACGAGCAACTTAGGAATAGTTATTTTGTGTCCACCTTCCACCTCAACAAGCTTTACATAAAAATATCCTATGCTTTCAGCTGGCAGCATGTATATATTACACACAATGCAAGACTGGACTGGTTTCTAGCAACTCCGGACTTGGACGACAACTCTGGTCCTTTGGACAATAGCTCTGCAGAAAAGGCATGTACTGACACAGACTGACATGCCAATATTGCTTCAGGTACTGGAACAAAGTCATGCAGAGTTAATCTGAAGCTCCCCTGCTTCACCCAGATTACAGCATATTTTAAAAGGCCTATAGTTGTGCATGAGCTATGGTTCCTGTTACACCATTTACACCAGCATTACTCCCTGGACATCAAAAAATACATGCCATAAAGTTAGTACAGCAAAGTGAGCTCAAAATCAGTTTCTTAACATGGTGAAAGCATTAGCAACACTCCAAACTTGGGGCAAGCCTTGGTTTTTCCTGTTTACACTGTGTTAACATCAAGTTGAGCAGAGCCCCCATTGAGAGCAGTGACTGCTTCAAGGGGAAATGGCTGAGGGAGACAGGAAACGTGAAAGAAATTACTGAGCCGTATTGGATCCATTAACTTCTATGAAGTGTCACTGACATGAGCTAATGATCACAGGCTCACACCAGCAGCATAGTCACAGTCTGAATGAGACAAGTGGACTTGGTACTACAGAACTCTGGTACTGCTAATATCTCACTTCCCTTCTTAACCTTTCTTTTCTTTTTAAACTCTTTCTCTTCAAAAATCCCTCTTCTGATCTCATGTACTGAATCTGGCTCACTGCCCTAAGCAGTTATTCCCAGTTGACCTCTGCATGAGAGCAGAATCGGGGCAGCTTTTAGCAAAGTATCATAAAACTGGGCTTTTCTGATTAGTGTTACAGAAATAGGGCAGGAAAAGACCTTAATGCACCTTCGCTTCCATCCATATCTCTGTACTACATCACTATCACTTCTGACACTTGTTTGTCTAACTTGACCTTAAAGACCTCCAGTGATGGAGACTCCAAAAAGTCCCCAGGCAACCGATTCCAGATGAACCAGGAAGTTCGAAATGAACAAACTGAACATGAATTAAAAGAGTCTGACCCACTTTTGCATGCCCAGGTCATGATATCAAACTCCATTTCTCAGGGTAAAGGAGTGTACGTGGCTTTACTGAATTCCTTTCTGGAGACAGTCAGTATGCGCACAGGTGAAATTCAGTGAAAAAAGCAACTGAATTTTGCTTTTGTATACATGTTTGAGAAAATTGCTTCAGGCAAGTATGCAGCTGGGCACAGACATTAAAAGGAGAATATCCAGTGATGACTTTGCTGACAGCAATAGATACCAGCTATTACAGACCATACAGATGTAAAAACTTCAGCAGAACCCTTCTCTGGCCCTTCAGTCAAACCCAGGATGCTCTATGAAATCATGACTTTTATTGGTTCCCACTCTTTGGGGAAAGCATGCTTGTTTACTTATTTTTTAGACAAATGGAAGGGAGAGATGTTGAGGATTGGGAATGCAAATAACCCACAGAGATGCCAACAGTGTCCTGTGATGTAGCCGCTGAAACCCAGCCTCGGTGATGCTGCTGATCACTGATTAGGGACTGATTAGCTACTTGCACCTACTTCTATCTGTTGCTCATGCTTTAAAACTTACTGCCCCCAAAGTTAAGCCATTTTGGGTAGGAAAGCTGAAGGAGTCAGTAACTTCTCTTGTGCAATTCTGTTAAATAGTTTTACTGCTATTATTTATGTTACCTGGATTAAAAGTGGGTATTTTTCCTCCTCCAGTCACAGCTGTGGAGAACTTTTACTAAATGAGAGGCTAGAGAGTCAAAATCAAGAAGGAAAAAAACTAAAGTCACAAATGGACAAATTAAGAAATTGGCCATGGAAGGCAGATGTTTTTCTGCAGCATGTTTTGGTTAAATTGTACTAGACAAAGGGTAACACATATAGTTCCCTAACCACCCCAAAAGCAATCTAGGAATAAAGTTATGACTAAATATTTTTTTTTTACCTAAACATGTATGTTTCATGCATCTCTGTTCCAAAGTTTCTCTGCTCCCAGTTGTTGCTCACTCCTTTGTAATTGTTCCTGTAGAACTGATAAGCCAACCCAGAAATGTAGCTGGGTGACAGTCTGCTTATTTGAATGCTTTTTGCTGTCTCCTGGGGAAAAAGCGCTCAAGAGATCTGATCAACAAGAATTGTTCAGAGACAAGCAGGCATTTTCTGTGCACGAGCTGGACAGCAACTGTTTCAAGAACTGGTAAGGATGTTGATAAGAGCACTGAGGTAGTAATTCAACCATCCTTTAGGAATGCTGTTTCTCTACATAACACCCTCTTTGCTTCTAATATGTACATGGCAAAAGAAATAAGGACTTTTATTGGTTCCCCACTGGGGAGTATACTGGATACTGGGAGTATCCAGTTTCGTGCCAACTCTCTAAGACTATATACTGTAAATAATTCATTGCCCACACAAAAGGGCAAAAGTGCTCCCAAATCATATTAACTTCATGTTTCTTAAACCCTTTTTTAATCCTGTTTTCTAGAAAGAAAATATTACATCTATATTTGTATTTAGCCCTACATATGTGAAATATCTTTCAGATTAAACATAGATGGAGTACTTCTACAATTTTAATTTCCCATGGGGTTTGAGTTTCCTCTCTCCAATTTCTTATTAACAGATAGGTCACAGAGGTCCCAACTTAAAGACTATGGAGTAAGCTATATTTAGACTCCCTGCCCTAAATCCATCAATTATAATACAAATCTTTTTTTTTTTTTTTTTGAGATATTCTCACCAACTACAGAAGTTTTCTTTCAAAATAATTGTTTAAAGAAATTAAGAAATTAGCAATGGATGGATAGAGAACACCCTGAGGTCAACAAGACCCTTCTATCTCTGAGACACAGAGTGAAAACTTTGAGATAATCTCTTAGAGACCCATTTCAGACCTCCTAAGTCTGGAAATTCAAGGAAAACAATCTCTCATGAAACTTTGAAGTTCCCCCTGAGTGTGGCCATGCATATAACACAGTTATTCACACTTCTCTCTTAATGTTTTTGTCTGGAGACAAGAATTTTAAAGGATCAAGTAAATTAATAGGAGCTAGTAGGAATCAATTATTAAAATAATAGTTAGCTCTTCGTTTAAAGTTTGAGTTGTGTGTTGGGTTAATTTGTTTTTAGTGTGAATGTGATTCCAATCAGAAGTCAAATTAATCTTGTACCACATCACAAAGACTGACAATTTCTGTTCCAAAGAAATCCATTTCTGAGGTACCAGAAGTGTTGCAGTAGCAGCAGAAAGCAAGGGTTCTCAAGCTAACATACTGGAAAATTTTCAAATGACAACCAAGAGGAGCTGTTTGGAGACTGCCTCCCTTCAGCTGTGCAATCTGCAGAAGTATAAACAATGAAAGAGATGGATGGAGACAGAGACCTTTCCTTCCAGAGTCAGCTCTCCCAACCTTACCATCCAAAATGTTTCATCTAGCTCACCCTCTGCTTCCTCAGCAGGATGATTCATTATACCTGTCCCAGCTACCTGTCCCTGGATGGGCACCACCTTCCCATCTGGTGCTGCCCATTTCTCTAGACTGACTACAGAGAAAATCTAAACTGTTCACACAGACAAGACTCCTGTATAGTAAAATTCACCAGACGATGCCTCCCTCAGAATCATCTTCTTCATCCTCTTCCTATTTAACTGCCCCAAAATACTGTTACAAAAATGCTTTGGCAAATTCATACTGAGAGCTTTCCATGCAAATGATTATCATAGTGGTGTACTGAGGAACAGGAGAAATAGCTGTACGAGCAAATACAAATGGCAAATGTCCAAATGGCATTCCTTCTATTAAGATGTAATCAACCTTGAGAAACTGAGAATATCATGCCTAGCCAGGTGTACTGAAGGATGTTTTAAATTAGAGTAATTAACTGTCACAAAGGATCGCATATTCAGCTGGTCCAAAGTGGTGAAGCTTTATTCTCTTCAATGCCAGGTGGGTATGCACGAGGAGATTTTTACTGAAGTTAAGGCAGTGTGATTTCCAGGCTACAAGAATACTTTACAAACGTCTCTCTTATCTGTGGTTTGATGATTCAGTACTTTTGTCAACATTTAGAAGGACTTAAGCTCTCTCTGGCCCACTTCTGAGGCACTCCTGCAAACATCATCTAGATTAAGTGAAAGAGCTCTGACAGCCGTCAGTGCCCCATGACACAACCTGCAGATTTCCAAGTGGGAGTCATAGATCTGCAGAACTCTTCTTGCAACACCCCCCTTTCTAAAGCAGGATGTAAGAGAGCCCTTTGTTCCTTATATATCATCCGTCTCTGAAACACACCAACTATCTAGGAACAGTGACTCTTTACAGTAAGAATAATACAACTAGAAAAGCCTGTAATAGTTACAAGTAACATCCATGGTTTAAAATGTATTAAACATGAAATTAGGTTTAATCTCTGGCAGGACATTCACGTAAATGCAGCTGATTTTAAAATTGCTTCTTCCCAAGGCAGGAAAAGAGGAGTTCTAACCTATGAAGTACATGTGGGGAAACAAAGGAGAGTTTACATATTTATGAAAAACATATATCATATGAGCACACATGGATAAGACATTAGAATTTGAAGAAAATGTTAATGTTAAGGAAGCTCTCTTCTTTTAGTAAAGCCTAGGGAAGCATGTCCTCTAACAACATGCTTCTTAAAAGCTTCTTTCTCCTTCAGCAGCACTGGTCAGTGCAGATTCATGTTACGTTCAATACTTCTCATTAGAACTCTTCCTACCCTGGCTGAGTAATTGCTTTTTGATTATTAGTTCTTATGGTGTTTCTAACATTAATTCACAGGGGATGTAAAATTTCAGCAGATCAAAGATCATTAGATATTCCTAAGAAAAATGGAGTATTGACTTGATATATTTTAATTATGCCCTGTGGCTATGAATATGGGCTGAAAATTTGAGATAGGGCTACTCAGGGAAGGGAACACTATATAGTTAGCTTACAACCATATACCCCTTTTTTGAAATTGGTGCAGTTTTGTTGCTGAATTTTATTGAAACAGTGAAAAAATAAGTTGTCTTGTAGCAGTTTGTGTTCCAGAGGTGGGCTTCTTGCCCTCAGTACTGCTGAAAAGCCTCTACAAATGTAGACTTGGTATTTATTCAGGGATGTTATTCTACTGATTTTAATGGAGTTTTCCTAAAACTACCCACCTAGAAGTGAAAGGTGAACATCCTCAATTTTTCACTGTGGCATCCAGTTTCTGCCAAGCTAATAATATGCTTTTGTACAATCTAAGTGTCTTGGGCTTTTTTTATTTGTTAGAATGTTTGTTTTAAGATGCAGAAGAACAGGAGTCAGCCAGAAAAGAAATTAAAAGCAACAAATAATAAAACCAAAAATCTGCCTGTGTTGTTCTCGGTTTTCCCCACACTGTTAACTTGAAGCCCTCTGGGGAAGGTGAAACAAGCATCTGTCCTGGCTGCAGTACAGTCAGAGTCTCCTCCTACAAAGCCAACTGCAAGCACGGAGAGGTTTAGAATCTATGAGAAATACCCAGGGCTGGCAGCATGGTAAGTCTAAAGTGATAAAATTAAGGGGCTACTTGACAGCAGTCACAGACCTCTTCAGTAACTGACCTCTCTATAGTTGTGATTTTTTATATAAGACACTATGGGATATGAACAATCAAAGCAGGAAACAAGACCACCTTTTTTTTTTCCCCCCCCTCTGTAATTCATGGAATTCTGTCTGTGAAAACTGGTGGGAAGCTGCATCTTCAGTGCAGTTTGGCTGTACAGTCGAGGGACGATGCAATAAACAGTGTGGCAAGAATACAAACTGTGATCCAAATGCGAAGACCCTATTGCAATCATTGCCTGTCTTAACACAAGCATACATAAATCTGTTTACCCTTTACATATCTGGTTTGCTCGGAAGCTGCTTTATGTACCATACAACCACTTTCATATGGATACAAACCTCATAAAGAAGTCAGGCTTCATGCAGCAGAACCTTGTATTTAATAAAGGGCTATTTTTCATACTTACCTACAGATGCTGGCATTTCTCCCCACTGTAAAACCGTCTCCTTTGTGAAATGCCCATATATATCAATGTAGATGCCTTCATCTTCATAGGTGAGTAACAGCTCCATTCCGCTGGTGTTCGGGAGGATGATAATGGCATGTGGGCGGATAGTCCCCTGGATCTAGAATCATATTTTACTAAGATTTATATCAGAAAATGGACTGCAATTTTAGTGACTACATCCATCTAACTAGCTTTGGCAGAGCAATAAAAAGAACTAGCTCATGGCTCATGGAAAGTGAAAGAAATGCCTGTTTTCAGAAGGGCTGGATAGTTTGCTAGTGAGCCTCTGAAACAGGCTTTCTCCCCTCCTCCCCCCTTTGAATGTGACAGTAGGTTTGCAAACAAATCAACATTCTACATTTCACTTTACCAGTAATAATTGGTTTCATGGAGCCACTGAGACACAATAATATTTACTTACTCACAAAAAGCTTGCATTATATAAATAGAAGAAAGGTGAAATAAATTTGAATTCACAATTATTTCAGAAGATGGAGGAAGGACAAAGGGTTCCACACTCCAAGAAATCAGTGCTTTCACTTTCCATGATATTTCCCTATCCCCACTCACAAGCTAAAACCAGTAATTTTCACAATATTTACAGCAACTTGAGAAGTGAAAAGTTACCTGGACCCTTCAAATACAAGCCACTCTCTGTCCTTCCCTTCCCACATCCTTCACTGAAAATATTTCCCCATTTAGATGCTGTTCAGCATACATTCTGTGCATGCCCCAGGAACAGTGCATTTCACTCACACAAATTATTTTAACAGCTGCTCAATGTACTAGAATCTCTCCCAGAACTCAACATGTCCCAAGTGAAAAAATAAATATAAAGCCATGAAGGTGGGGTTTTGTGAAAACGTTTTTGAAAAAAAAAAAAAGAGGAGAGCCTTAAAAAACCATAACAAAGCATTTCCTAATTTAAAGCACTACTCAAAACAGGATGTTACATAGTAAATTAAACCACTACAATTAATATTTTTATAGGAAGCCAAAGGAGTTTCTACATTTTCACAAGCCAGCAACACACAGATTTTTTTTCTTCAAGCACATACATTTACGCACACCGCAAGGGCACAATGAACAGTAAAAGAAACACTGAAGCTGTACTTGCCCAACTGAATACACTCAGGCCAACCACTTGACTCCGTGCCTCCGCAACAACTATCCGTAACACTAGAACGGGTATCCAGAGCCGCAGAGCAATTTTAATGCGTTGCCTTGGTACTCGCATGAGCGATCGAAGCAGGTAAGAGATGAAGAAAGAGGTGGGGAACCAGGAAAAGAGGCTACCAGAAAGCAAGAGTATCTACAGTCAGCCTGTTAAAAGTCTGGTCTGTTGCCACCACAAAGCTCCCTGAGAGCATTATCCAGTTCTAGCAGATGCTCTTTAAAATAAGAAAATACCGAAAAAAGAGAGAGCCACTGTAACAGCAGATTTATTTCAAGTCTAAAACTCTAAAGGGAAAATATATTTTTAGTACATGCTAACTTTTGGTTGAAAAACAGTCCCAAATGGAGTCAGCCTTAAAGGTGCCCCACATATTCAGGACAGTCCCCTGGGAAATCTCTCTCATCAGGTACATAATTATATTTGCAGCCTGTTGAAAAACTAAAGCCTCTAAAAAAAGTTCACGTTTTTCTTTTCCTTTCTGTTCTTGGGCAATTATGCTAATGATCTTTTTGACAAGTCATTATTCACCTTGCTTAGCAACCAGCTTCCAGGGATTGTACGCAGGCACCACGCTTCGATTTGTAAACTGATGTGAATTCTTCATATTTGCGTAGTCAGCAAAGCTACTAATTGCCAGATTAAATAAACCCTCTAACAAAACAAATATTGAATCCCTTAAAAAACCCAACACAGAAATCAACATTCCAAGCTTTTAGCAGGCAGTTCAACAGTTTTTTCTGAACAGCTAGAAAAGTTACTTTTTATTTAAGAGAAGTTTGTAAACTTAACAGCCATCTTCAAACATTGTCAGAAACACAGGTCTGACGTGATTTCAAGGCTGCTACTTCTCAGGGCAGCAAAGCGATCAAGTGGCTTGCACAGGACTTGCGGTTTTTCATTTGGTTTGAAAATGTGGGGCTGAGAAAAAAAGTTAAAAAAATAAAGGGCTTCAAGGCACAGGCTGCAACATGCAGATCTGGGATGAGATTTCTTCAGCCCTCCTGAGCGCAACTTTGGGACACATTGCCTTGGGATACAAGGAGACCATGGCACCCAGATGAGCTAACCCTCTGCCCCGTGGAGCTCTGCTGACTTCAGGGGGGGGTTTTCAAGTGTGCACAGAAGTTTTCTTGCCAGGAGCCTCCCATCAGACCCGTGCCATGGGAACCTGCTAGTTTTCTGGACCTAAGCCCCACGTTTCTCTGGCTTTTGGGAATCTCAGCTTTGAAAAGAACTATCTAGAACAGCTAAAAAAATAAGCAAACAAACTAAAAGTTTAAAATCATAGCACAGACTTCATATCGGACAGCCCCACGGCAGTCATTCCCTTCTGCAGGGGAATTACTTTGCTGTTATCCGAGTTTAAGCAGGAATTTAGCAGTCACCATCATCTCAACGAACAAACAGATGCACAAGGCAGTATCTACACATCACCCTGAAATCAACATCCTCATGCCAACTTCTTGACAATCTAATGAGAAAATCCTGAGGAAAACATGGAAATTCTTTTGACTTTAAGGACTGATTTCATGGGCAACTGAACAATAAGAAGACCAGCAAATCTATTTACTCTGGAAGCTCAGTTTCTGCAAAGTCATGACTGAAAGTCAAATCACATTTTGCACACAGTGCCTGGATCTGTAATCACGTGAAACAAATGCAACTTGGCTCCATGGTGAAGAAATTGGAGTTATTCATGGGTGCACATGTATACCTGGCTCCTCTAGCTACAGGTGCAAGGGTAACATGCTTGCAGTGGATCAAGATTAAAATATGTTGCAACAGTCTCTGTAACCCAGGCCAAATTTCAGCTCAATTTGGTGAGAATTTAATCATCTTGTTGGCAAGATTGAAAAGCACAATGTCAGATTGTAAAAGTCACCTACATTCATATGTAGATATTATTGTGTCTTTGGTTGCTTAAGAAGTCCTAAATTTCCGGGATAAATCAATTAAAAATAGTACTGTCATACAATAGACTTTCTGACATTAAACCATTAAAACTCATATTCTAAATCTGATAAAAGCCTTTTAACAGAACTTCAGTGTTATAAAAGTGGTTTTCTGTTAGCTAGCATACAATAATTATTCTCTTACCCTGTCTTTTGATACACAGCACAACTCTTAACCTGATCATCACCAATATAGAGCCCACAGAACAGCGGCATTTATGTAATTTTTTGAATATCTTACGTGTGTTGGAAGGTACAGGTCATACACAGATCCAGAGTCCACATCAATAGCGTGAAAGCCCACTACTGAGCCATATATGACTTTTAATCTTTGTCCATTTTCAACAGTCAGGTCAACTGACAGTGGTTTGTGATGAAGTGAGGTAAAGGACTGGAAAAGGAAAAATACACTATGTAATACAAGAAGGCTGTTGGTTTACAGATCTACATATATGATCTCCAGAATTTTAAAAACTCAAAAGTTAGACAGCTATTTTTGTTAACTAGTATGTTACATTTAACAAGCTAAGTACCCATCATCCCCTGAGCTGCAAGGAGAGCTGGATAATTTGTGTTTTGAAAAAAAAAAATCCAGATTCTAGAAAGGGACTAGGCGAAAATTAGGCTGAGTACCATTCATGTTCCATTTCTTCTTTTGAGGGAAATCAGCATCAACTTTGTGAACTCAAATGTACATTTTGTCACGGCACTGAAACAAGTTATTCACATCTAACGGAATCCTGACTGTGACAGTTTTATGCCTGCCATCTCCAATGTATGTCAAATGAGCTGCCTTTTCTTTAAAAGAATACTAATTTTAACTAAAAATGTTATACAAAGCAACAAAAAGCATAAGCAAAGAGTAGATGAGAGCCAGCGATACATCTGAACCAACGTGCAGTTTCACCTACCTTAAAAGCCATGAATTTGTGATAAGGCTTTGGAGCCCAGGCATAAACCTCCACTGAGTTTTTCAAAGCAATTACAAGGAATTTGATTCTCTCATATTTTACTGTAATACAAGAAGAACAATTCCTTAGACAGACACTTAAATCAAAGACGATCTCATCACATGAAATAATTTCAATGGACTACTTGTAGAGGTAGATATTATCCAGCAAGGGAGACTAATGTATTCTGGACATCGATGTTTAATATCACCAGTGACAATACCTTGACTGAAAACCTATAGTTCATTTTATTCTCAGTGAAGCCCAGATGACTGTTAACAAGATTTATATATTGCTTTTCACGGAAAAAAAATATACCTTACTAGTCAGAAAAAAGGGTCTTAACCCTGCAGCTAAGCCAACCCACTTTATTTTTTTAAGTGTGAACCCACACCAACACTGCTAATAAGCTACTTTTGGAGGAATGGTGGTTGTTGGCTGAACAATTTTGTTACACTCTGCAGGATGAATTTCCATTTCACTGTTCATGTGCGGAGTTAAATCTCCATGTGCTAGTGTGGGTGAAGGACTTCCGTGTTTCTGAGATGATTAAGCATTTAAGAGATAAGTAATTTCCCCAAGTTGGTTAAGGTCATGTTGGGGCCATCGAGAATAAATGAAGAATCATGCATTAAACATTAAGGCTTCTTTGTACTTTCACTCTGCCAGAAAAGCATTTGCTTTGGAAACAGAATGCCAGGGTATCACATCCCAACGCATTCACCCTTCATTTAATATTCAGTGTCTGCCTGGCAGGGACATTTAGAAGATGCAGGTGTTATGCTACTGAAGTAAGGGTTGTCTTCTGTGGAAGAAGGGCTTGATCTGCCCTTGCTGCTTACAAAAGGAGCAGTTCACACTTGCCCAAACATACAGCAGGGGCACAAAGAGTGGATAAGGATGGAGACTGATCAGGAAAATCTCACATAGGCAGAAAAAGCAAAAGAAAAAAGAAACTCCACCAAAATGCAGAACAGCACAGCCTTTTCCTCTTCTACCTGGACAAACGGATGTGAAACCAGAAGTCAAGGTACAGGAACATTCACCAACAGAAAAACAGCAGCAGCTCTTTTGCCCAAGAAGAGTGGCTTGTCATATGTAATCACAGAAGCTCCTTCCAAATGTTTGCCTAATTTTAGGATAGCTTTTTTTTAAAGAAACCCACACCACACCCAAAGATGAGCAACTGAAATGGCATATGTGGGTGCTTAGCTATAATCACAAAGAAAGTAACAACGCACATCTGTTTCACATTCTTTCTTGGATTTAACCCTTGCCACTTTTAAAGCCATGAGATATAAAAGCAAAAAAATATCAAGCAAGGTATTTGTGAGAGCCAGCCACCATCTCCTGCACTCCTGCATATAATATTTCTATCTGACCTTTTTTAAAAAGTGCTGCTTTCATATACCATCTTTCACCAAAGCAAAACTTGCGCTATACATCACACTCCCTCATGCAGTTAAATGACAGAAACTATCACAATACTGATGTTCATCTTCAAGAATGAACTGCCTGAAAGCCAAATAAAAGCAAGAAGGTTTTTTCAACTGCTGCAGTACCATTTGCAGCGTTTAAGTCTAAACAAAGGTATATTTAGGTCTTTTATGATCAACAGACAGGGATGAGCTGTAGCACATCCAATCTGATCTACCTATGGACATTCTACAAATACAATTTACTAGCACTTTACTAGTCCAGTTTCTTCACAGTTACTCAGGGCCAGGAGGGAAGCTGAATAGCATGAAGGTGGTCTAATTTATCAGTCTAATTAAAACCTTAAGTAACTACAGAGCTTTTAAACCACTGATGGAACAACAGACCAGGGCTGGCACTCCCTTCTTCCAGCTGTTACAGGGAATATCCGTAACATCATCCAGTAACCGCTGCAAGAAGAGATGCTACCTGGAATGACAGGGAGCAAAGCATCTGTCTTGTAAAACAAGGAGGTCTGAAAGAACTCAGATACTCAGCCCAATACAATCCTGAAACAGAGATGAAGAAAAATGCTGGTGTCACGAGATGCAACAGGATGATTAAGCAGCTCTTAAAGGAGAGAACAAAAAGTCCTTACCAACTTTGTAGTGTACGCAGCCTTCCAGATCACCCACAGACACCCAGCCTTGCCGCTTCTCCACCTCAGGATCATTGCGCAAAATTTTATTTCTCAGCCACGATAAGTAATATACTCTCAACTTATTCTTCTTCCCTAGAATTTAGAAAAAAGGACACACAAAACACTTTAACTCACTGAAGTACAAACTCTCCCACACGTAAAAAAAGACAGAGTTTTGTGACCTTGAGTACAGTGGGTCTTTGTGCCTCGTCAAGGTGAAAGAAGAGTTGAGCAGCCAAAAGAAGAGCCCCATGTGATGTTGACATGCAGGAGGGAACTGGGACATGAGCAATCCCATGGCATTTGGCCCATGTGCACTTACCTTATGACACACCCTTTATGAAAGATTTTCCCACCCGATTCAAATTCTTCCCTCAGGCCCAAGAACAGGTCTCTACAGATGCATGTATGATCAGGAACAATCACGCTATCTTGCATTTACTCTTTGATGTGAAGGAAGGAACACAGGTATGGCCTACAATGGCCATTTTGACTAAGTGACTCATTTAGTTCTAATTAACAGACAATCTTCATTACAAGGAGCTATTTTCTTTTCAATGCCTTTCCAGGTGAGAATTACTTTGTCATCTTTCATCTCAGTCAGTCTTTCTGTTGCTTTAGTTCGTAAGTACATACAGTCAACAGCAGCCTGGGATCTCAGGTTAGTCTAAAGAGAAGGACAGTGTCACCTACGCAACTGGAACTGGCACCATGGGACAAACAACTCTCACCATCGCCCACCACAGTGCATCTGGACTGGAGACAAGGAGCTCCCATTCCTTGCTGAACCTACATCTCTGACCTGGTTATGTGCCAACCATCCTTTGAGGCCACTCTGACCCATGGGAACAAAGGCCTCGGTACCTTGCGGGGCAAAGTCCAAGCTGTTTGTCAGCAAAGGCTGAAGACGCTGCTCCGTTTAATGTTACCGATGCTTTCGCAGTATAGATTGCTCTCATGTTACTGCTTAGATATTTTGTTGAACACAGAGTGAGGTTATTCAATGATATTTTAATAGAATTGCACTTGGACAGACGTTCACCCATCACAGAAACAAGCAAACAGACTGACAAACCATAACTTGCTGAGAACCAGTTCATTTTAAGATACGAAACACTGCATACTTCCCACAAACCATTTTACACATTAATCAGGTAATGAAATATCCCAAAGCCTCTCTGAAATGAGAACATAAATGTAAAAAATTCAAGAGAGTTCTCCTATTAACAAGAATAACTGTTCTGTGATTTTCTGTAAGAGGAAATTTCTCAACCTAGTTTATAACCTAATTCTTCTTTTTAATTGCTTCCAACCCCAATGCAGGTCAGATACTTTTAGACACTGAACTAACCTGATATAGTAATTAGCACATTGAGTCCTTCCAGAACATCCATTTGCTGGAATCGTCTCCTTGTAATCAGTGTATAAACTCTTCCTTGCCCACTTCTGTCCAGCAGCCACAATCCATTCTCTGTTCCCACCAGTAAATTCACTCCTGTTCATACATGGAAAAAAATATTGCATAAATCACCTAATGATTCAAAGGCCACTGAGTCATCATTGTTTTGAGAATGAATTCTTAATTAGTCTCACTTAATGGTACCTGATAATTTCTCTGTTGCTCTGTGGATGACCTCCCAGAAAGGCGAATACAAAAAAAGGATCTCACCATTACAGTTAAGCAGCAGAACACTTATATGCCCATGTAACTTGAAGGATGAGTAGTTTTGCTGAGGTCAATGTTGACTTAAACAAAAAAGAAATGCTTTGTGAACTCCAGCTTCTCAGGTGACCTTGTAAAGTGCCTGTGAGCGCTGCTAAGTCCCAGTCCAGCTCCACTCCACTGGCAACACAGGAGATCCAACTAAATGATCCTAAGGGTCTCTTATCAATTAAAAAAAATCTAAAATCTCTCTTTCCCCAAATACAACACTCAAAACACAGGAGGACCAAACTTGTGGGAAGAAGGGCTGCTGTTACGAGGAAGCGGAGTGCTTGTTTGAAAACGGTCTGTGTATTGCAAGAATGCCTTCAAATGCCAAATTAAAAGAGTGAATTCACCTGAAATCCAACTGCTCCCAAGGAAATGAAGGCTCCAGTGGGCTACTGACATCATAGGATGTCAAAAATTGTGTTTGGCTGGCATGACAGCTACATTTCCTAATCAGCAGGTTCTAAAGAAAGGTGTTCTGCTTTAACAAGCAACCTCCTCCACTGACAACGCTCTGATGGGTACCTGGTGCTCTTCAGCCTCAGCACACATCTAATTACAGACCTTGCCACACAGGTCTCTTCTTAATTTAAAAGCCTGGACTCCTACAATCATACATTACACAAAATCTGTGAAGTTGTAAACTGGATAATGCTTCATCTACTTCATTCATTTTCCATTCCAGGCTCAAAAAGCGGGGAGGAGTAAAAGGCTGTGTGAGTCCCATAGAACATGTCTGTTCTTCTGAACTAGAAACATGGTTAGAACAACGCAAGAGCTTAGCTAGTGTGAGACTGGGACAAGGTCTACAGTTGTTGAAAACTGGTCTGACTACACTCATCTTGGTTTTACACCACGTGAAACTGACCCTGTAAAAAGGATGATCCAGCAAGGTTCTGAGCAAGTGCTAACAGCAGGAACTAAGCAAGCCAAGCTTTTGGAAAGACTGACGCCTGACCCGCTTCGTGATTCTTGGAATACCTAACACATATGACAGCAAAAGGCTTCACATTTGGATTATTTCCACTGGGCTTAGTGTGATCAGCTGTACTCGTATCCAGCTAAGATGAGTAAGTATCATGAGTGCATAAGTTACTAAAACATTTGCAACTTTTGGCTTTTCCAACAAGTGCAGTTTCAATTTGGTGCCCGATCAAAACATTTTCTCATTCTGATGCACAAAATCCTTTGCAACTGTAAGTCATCCGTTTGCCATCTCCTACCAGGAAGGCAGTGCCACGCGAGTGATGCAGGAATCGACCCAGTGATCCACGCCAGGACTCTCTGACAGGAGAGGTGCGATACAACTGTGAAACCTGCCTGGCACGTACTGCCAGCCTCTCCTGCTGCTGCCTGCCCTCCACACACATGCCCGAGTACTTCTGAGCTTACCCCACAGAGCAGCGCAAAGGACCTCCGAGTTGAATTTCTTCTTGTATTTACGGATTTCTGGACTGTCGCTCTGTGGGCGGATATTGGTTGGGTTGACATTGACAACGGAGCCCTTCCTTGCATTTTCTCTCCTGACAGGCTCAGGTTTTGCGCTAGATGCTAGAATAAAAAAACAAATGGAATCATGAAAAATGTGTTTGGCTACATCTCACATTTTAGTTGTTTAGAGCAGGAAAGAAAGAAACCCCAGAGGGGTAAGGAAACACCTCAGAAGTATTACACAGCCAAAGAAAAAACCACACATCTGG